>NC_091562.1:40876851-40891851 GCF_042767895.1 Penaeus vannamei
ATGCATGTTCGTGATAAAACAAATGATGCTGAGAGATACAGTGAATTGAACTAGACACAGGCAGATCCATGACTGGATATCACCGCTCAGAGTCTATCGCATCCGTCTCGGGGTTGAGCCCCAGCGTAAAGGAAGTCACGAAAATCAAACCGTGCTTTCCCCACGACGGCTTCCCTCCTCATATGAATCCGAAAACTGGGCAGGGGAAGCACGTGAAAGGGCACCCCAGTATGCGAGGGAGGGCTGGGGCCTCCGCTCTCCCACCAGCCCGGGGAGCGGAGAGCCCCATGCTACCAGGCCCTACCTCTTCTGTGCCTTCTACGGCACCTGCAACACCTGTGACACCTGTGGCTACCCCTCCACATCAGCACCGCCTCCCTCGAAGTAAACGGAAACATACAGTAGTTTTTAAGGTATTGCCTGGTTGGATGCCACTTGCTCTGACCAAAAGAAATTCTGGTTTTATTTATTTTTTCCTTTACTGTTCATTTAATTGCTTTTGTGAATTCCTTAATTATTTTTATTATTACCATTATTCTTTTTTTTTTTTTTTTTTTAAGACTACTGTCCTTCCATTTCTTTTGAGCATTGACTGGTAGAAGTGAGCATAAGGTTGAGAAGCTCATGAATTTTTTTTTCTTCATTTCAGTATTGTGAGGAGATGAATGAACTGAACGAGGCAGCTAACAACCGACCTCGAAGCGCCCTCATACACTCGATCCAGCAGGAGAACAGACACATCAGACAACTGCAGCAGGTTAGTGCATTGTAGCGAGGAGGGTAAATAGATGACTCTCTCGCATTGCTTTGCAAGTATGGTTTGAGACATTTTATTATCAGTAACTTCTTTTTTCTTCTTTTTCTATTTTCTTGGTGTATGAGTGTATTCATTATGTAAGATTCATCTAAGATTTGCTGTATTTTTACCGCAGTCTGAAATAATTGTTGCTCCTTGTCCTTCTCCATCTTTTTCTGTTTCTTCCACTTTATCTCTTACTTGTTTAACCCATTTCTCGTCTTTGTATTCTGCCTCTTTCTGTTCTATCGTCAATTTCTAATTATTATTTTTCTTTGTCCTCTTATTCCTATATTTCTTTGTCCTCTTATACCTATTCTTCTATGTCCTCTTATTCCTATTTACCTCATTTTCCTTTTGAAAATCCTATATCTCTTCCTGTTTTTGTCTTTTTTTCCTCCTCTTCTTTCTAATCCTTCTATATTGTACTTTTCCTTTACTTTCTCATCTTCCTGCTTTTCTCTCCCTTGTCATTCATCGTGTTCATTTCCTCATTTATTTTTTCTTCTTTTCTCCAGTATATTCTCCTTGTTCATCTCATCAGGTCTCCATCTCCTTTTATTTTCAGTTCTTTCTTCCTTTCTTTTCTTTCCTATCCTTCTAATATTTATCTCTTCATCAGCTGCTCTCCATTTCCTTCTTTTACTTTCAATTCCTTCTGATTTTTATTATTCCTTTTGCGCCTTCATCTTGTTATCTTTCTCTATTTCTTTCACTTTTTCTTTCTCTCTTTCTGCCGCTTCCACTTCTTTTTCCTCTTTCTCTTTCTCTTTTCTATCCCCTCCATTTCCTTTTCCTCTTTGTCTTTGTCTTTCTCTCTTTCTTTATCTTTTTCTTATCCCTCATATTTATTCTTTTCTTGCATTTCTTTTTAGTTTACTTGCCTTTCCCTTTAATTATTCCCTCACTTCATAGTTTTCATCACATATTTTTTAAAAGTTAGAAATTGGTACTTAGTTCTACAGATACATAAGATGAAGTAAGAACTAGGTACCACACTTTTATTTTTATAAGTGAACAATTACCTTGTAAAATGATTTCTGATTCTATGATGGAAGAGTAATTACAAGTTCTTTGAAAATGTTTCATGTTTAGTTGTCTTTCTCAAGAACAAAGATAGAAATCTCAGGGTTCATTATATCCGGCCTAAGTTGCACATCAGTAGAGTATTAGAAGCAACATGCTTTGAAAAAATGAAACCTGGTTTTTGTGTGGCTGTAGGTCTAGAATTACAGACAAGGAACCCTCTGCTTGCTAGTTAATTTAGTAGTAGGAGCATATTTCCACCCCCCCCCTTTTTTGGATAAACCCTTTGTTTACCCATGAGCAGAGACTATCACTATGACTCTGCTTAACCTTTCAGTGAATCATGACATAACGTGCTATGACATGTATATGGGTCATGACTCTAGACAAAGGGCGTCTTTTGTACGTGCCATAAAAGTTAATCCAGTATTAAAGTTTAATCCAGACTTCTAGTGCGCAGGCGCATTGGCAGTATCCAGGATCAACTTTAATGCACCTCTGCACCAGGCTTTAATTTTAAGCTCATTTCTTAATCCTGCACATGCGCAGAAGGGACAAGTTAATCCCACCAATCATGTACTGTTACGTCATGTGTCCGTCATGAACTTCACGGGTGCCATTGCTTGAGTTACCATTCAGAGTTATTTTCGGCAATAACACCGATCGTCTTAGAATTTTTATTCTTAATATTAATTCTGGAAATAAAACTGTATATATTTACACACTTGATTGAATATTCTGACAAAGGAAATAACTTATGATAATGAATATAAAAACCAAAATAATTCCACGAGGAATCTTTGAAGTTCAGAAGCTGCGAGCAAGGAACTCATATTTCCAGGTTAGTAAAACAAAAAATATATGGTCAAGGTCACACAGGTTGACATTTTAAATAAAATATGAACCAGTCTTTTAAAAACATGTTTCCCTCGTCCAACACGATTCAACAGTGCAGAGAACTGCTCAAGGAAACAGCGAGATAGATGTCTATTAGTTAATGTAATTTTTGTACTTAAGTGTCATTGAAAAAAGTTTTGTTACCCATTTTATTACTACAAATATAAGGTCCTCATCATGAAAAAATAGAATATTTCATAAATAATCATGTTTCCCTCATACATAAGAGGGTGCCTCATAATTATCATATGAAAATCAAACTGCATCTTGAGTGGCTGACTACAACTTTCTATAACAATCACCTTTTCTCCTATCTATAAAAAATTAATATCAGTCAGAAAAATCTTTTAACAATGCAGTGCCTGAATGCAAATTGCAGGGTTCATTTATCCAAGTAAATTTTATACCGGTCTGCAAATCTTTAGGTAATATCCTTAATATTGTCTTTTATATCATCTATGTAGGGACTTGAAGGGTGAATACTGAATAGATATCCTTTGGATGATTTTGTTGCTTATTTACGGATATGAGTGCATGACTTGCTCCAAACGCTACCCTACACAACATGCAACATTATGTGTGGAGAGCAACACTGCACAGAAAGGTTTCAAAGTACCACAGATTTTTTCAGCAATAAAGAGACAAGACATCCCTCAGCTCCCACCCTTTAGATTTGTAACAGACCAGGAACATAACAAGCATTGATAGAAATTTAAAGAGACAGTCCATTAACGTAAGATTCAGAACAAATCATATTTGTAACAGATAATCTTTAAGAAATGTGTACAGAAAATAGAGGTACGAACTTTCTTACTTTGATATGATGCTAGTTTTAGTTTTCAATTTTGAGAACATTAGGAGGCATAAAGAATTGATTAATGATATGAATAAGTTTTAATGCCTTGTCTTCAATCATGTAGGTACGTCTGGGATGAAGGGAAGGAAAAGGTGGTCTTCAGAAGCATCCAAGAAGTTTATATTATTATTTACAGAATACTTTAAACAATTAGGGGGAAAAGCAGTGCAGAGATAGAAAAAAGAAACAAAAAAAATGGCAGAAGATAATTAGCATTATGAAAACTTTAGTAAGAGTCTCAGTTTCATGAAATACACATTAAAAATAATAGATATTTTGAAACCTAAGGGGTGTCTAAAATAAGTTCTTACATATGATTACCAAAAACATGCCGTTACAAAGGGAAAGAAAGAAAGAGAAAAAACAAGAAATCTCCCAGAAGAGCGTATTTCAGGTGCGACATTTCTCTTCTCTCTGACATGTTTACATGATAACGGTGGTGATAGAATAATGAGTACGACAGTTTTTACTGAACATTATTGTTGCGCCGTCTGGCAGCGGAGATTGTCGTCTTCGGTATGGACATGGTGGATTAGGATTAAACTAAATACGGTATTAAGAGTTAAGGACACTACAGAAGACGCTTAGAGTCTAGGCTATTACATAATATTGTATTGCAAATAAATCAGGCCTCATCATCTTGGGGTTTATTAGGGGAAATCATTACATATGTCTTTTGATAGTTGAGGTATTCAGTGACGTTTGATAACTGTGTTGAGGTGTCTAAAACTCATTAGAAATGTATATATAAGAGATATTTCTTTGTTATAGTAGGGTTCTAGAATTCATCTTGTCCAAATTTACAATAGACCATCTGCTTATTATTCAAAAGTTATTAAGATTGGAAGCAGAGCATTCTGTGACCCTAATATAGAAAAGGCCTTTGACTTGAATTATTAGACCTATTGGCAAATGCCCTTGATGTAAATTCTTATGGCTTTTTGCTACCTGTCACTTTGTTATTTTTTAAATATCTTTACAACACCCTAATGAAAAAAGATAATTTAAAACAAGATAGCAGGGAGCAAAAGATGTTAGAGCTTTCTTTTTTCAGTCTGTATAGCTTGACGAAGGTCTGCTCATCCATCCCTCTATTGCTGTCTATAATCCCCAGCTTGACAGCCAAGTGCCCGACCATATAGGGGTCGTCTGGACAGCCAGAGGTTGGGACCCACAAGACCCCACACGAGCTTTACATCTCATTTGCAGAGTTGTTTATTGTTTAGCCGTAGATCCTTCGTTTTTGTGCACTCTCTCTGTATGTGTTTATGGTGCTGGTTGATGTGTGTATGTCAGTGTGATGCAGTTCATCTTGTGCTGTCTTTTAAAAGCCCACTTGTCGTGTTTCAAGGAGACTTGCTGACACACCACAGAGAAGAGAGAAAAGGCTATTTTGTGCATACTCTGCATTGCTTTAGGCAGATTTTTTTTATGTTATAAAAAAGTGAGAAAAGGGAAAGGATGTGCTAAATTATATTCGTTGCCAATTATTCTTTGAAGATCAAAGTTTGTGTACTATTTTTTTCTGTAGTGATATCTTTTGGGAAGTGGAGAAATTTTGAATTGGTACTAATTTTTTCCCCCCTAATAAGAGACATTCATTACACTTTAGATAAGAAGGCCATGTATGCATGCAGTATATTTTCTCGTCTATTAGAAAATGCATATGTTTTTGACAGTGATTTCATTTTACACTTTACATTGTGCTAGATCTGTATTGGTAGTTGAAGGAAATGAAAGCTCATTAAAGTTTTACTGAAGCAAAAGAGTTCAGATGCTCTGCTAAATTGTTTAGGCTGAAAAAAGTTGGATCTGTAGCCTAAAAAAAAGGGCTGTTTTTTAGAGCTTTAATTTTGACATTGGTCTCACAACCTTTCAGGAAAACAAAGAACTCCGGCTTGCTCTCGAAGAACATCAGAACGTCATGGAACTGATAATGTCGAAGTACAGGCAACAGGTAGCTAAGCTAGTGAGTGTCAACAAGAAGCAAATGCAGCCCAATACCCAGGACCAAGCCAAGGTGAGTGAAGCTTTTATTCCATTAGATTATTATGGTGAAAAATCTCAATGTTTCTAGGATGTATGATTACTTTTTAAATGAGATAATTTAATGGTTTTTACAAGACTGAATTGTTGATAGCCTAAGTGTTAAAACCTGACTTTTAGATATAGATGACTTGAAAAATTTGAACAATTTCACAAAGAAAGCTTAACCCAATGCCACAGGGAACATGTAATGTTCACTGTAGTTTTGTTTTATGAAATGTTTTTACACATGTGTAGCTCCACAGGTGTTCAGCCACCAAGGAGTCAATTATATTGATGATGTAATTATTATTATAGACATTATGATTTTTATGATTTTATTATCATTACTGGTAACAGTGTACGATAAAAAGTTATTCCAGAAAAGCAAGGAAAAGGGTTATCATAGGAAAGGCATATATGAACATGCCATCCCCAACGGCATTATGTTGAAGTTTTATTTCAGCTTAGATGATTCTACTTTGCACAACTGTTCATAGTTAAGGACCATTGATATACAGTCACAAACACTTTTGTGGCAAGTGTTGCTAATGCCTTAGTTAGAAATGGAAAAATTTAGACTGCTACCATTGAATTACTGTTTGATTTGTAATTGGTTGGAACTGTAGTGTAAGAAAGCCATTTTACGTTTAACCCCCTGATATAATGTATATTAATTTCATTTAGTAAAGATGGTTAACTTGATGTGAGGTTTTGCAGGCATTAAAGTCTCTGGATGGAAAAAGGATACTAGGAAGATTTTATAGGTGTTCATGCTCTAGCTGGTAGCCCTTATCCATAAGGCATGGTTCAACTGGTCAGGCTGATTGAACCGTGTCTTTACCTTGTCTGCTATCCTTGCTCAGTGCCTGATAATCGGTTTAGTGTATTTGTGGGTGATGTTGAGTAAAAATGTAAAGCTTCATGATGACCTTGAACCTGTTATGGCCTGTCATTGTCATCTCTAGCCTCAACAGCAACCATTTTTTTTCCCTAGTATTACCAGATATCAATGTAAAGGAATGAGCTTTTCATGATAAAATTTTGTTAAAAGAAAAAAAAAATTGGTGAGGTTTGCATTGTACCGTTTAGCCCACTGTGATAAGGTTAAAAGGAAAATCTCTCGAAAGTGTTCTGATGGCTTGTGACTATTTTCATATTATTGTTGAAAATAGCAACAGAGAATTTAGATAAATTTATAGATTAAGAACAATGCAGTGCTATCTTTCCAGTCTCCAGCACAGAGGACTATTGGGTTGCACAGATCTTATAGAGAGTGAGGGTATAAATAAGATTAAGAATAAGAGTGAAGTGAGAGTGAATGATATTAGGTTACCAAACATGATTCCAAGAGAGAACCACTTTGAATTGAACAAGTGGTACCAACTACCCTTTGGCTAAGTTCAGCTCATCCATGTGCCACAGTCATGGTAATCTAGGAATGCAAATTATGCAAGATTTGGTAGCATTATTATGTAAAAGAAAAGAGAAAAATAAATGCACAGATATCACTATGCAGGATAAATCAGATGATGTCCAGGTTGTAACAAGGAAAGTGGTATTTGTAGTCTTTTTTTTATACTTCTGGTTATGCGACCATCATTATTCTTCATCTACCTGGCAATGTGTCTACTTGCAAAGATGGTTATGTGATATGTATTAACTAGAACAGCAGCTTTCTCTGTTGTAAGGGGCATGTGCTATATTTATATTTGTTGTGTGGTTTGCCAGTGCCACACATGCTAACCAAGTTCTTGAAATATGGTCGTATTGAGGTATCATTTGTAGCACTATTGGGTATTCTGAGAGTGTAGGCAGTACGTTGCCCAACCATGCAGGCTCTTAGAATTCACGTCTGACTGATTCTGTAATAACTATAAGTGATTTTGATTATAATTGTTATTACTGATTGTTAGTTGATACTTATTAATTATTATTAACATTATCAATATTAGTACTAGTTTCAGCATTACTGTTATAGTTGTTTTGTTGTTTTTGTTGCTGGAATTGTTATTGTTAGTGCTGTCCTTGTTCTTATCATCACAATCACAACCATCTTCACTACCACCATTATCACATCATCATCATCATCAATCGTCATTATCATCATCATCAATCGTCATCAGTCGTCATCATCATCACCATCATCAACAACACTATCATTATCAACACTATCATCACCATCACCATCATCACCATCATCATCAACACTCTCATCATCATCACTATCACCACCATCATCATCAATACACTCATCATCATCACTATCATCACCATCATCATTATCATCATCACCATCATCATCAACACTCATCATCACCATCATCATCACCATCATCATCAACACTCATCATCATCATTATTATCACCATCATCATCAGCAGCAATGATAATGATCATAAAAAACAAGCATGACTCAGGAGGAGGGGTATTGGATGTTGTTCTTAACCTAGGATCTGGATGACATTGCGGTCACTTCAAGGAAAAACTTGGGCAGCTGCCCGGGCAAATTAGCAACAGCCCAGGTGACGCGAACTGCTGTCATGAGCAAAGGCCAGAGTGACGGAAAAGACTCGCCACAAGTGCACAAACCTCGTGGATTGTGGTTTGACTCATTTGACGCTTAGAAGGGGGCTTTAACATTATTCCCATCGATAAAAGAATGTGGAATGTAACGTGTGTAAGCAATGACTGGAAGAGCACTGGCTCCAGGGAGGACACCATTTCCATGCTGCGCACTGTATTGTATTCCTGGCTGCTGTGACCAGTGGCGCAAGCTGTATTACGCATGATTGAAAATTATGAAGAAATGATATACATCACACAAATTACCAAATTTTCCATGTTTTTTTTTTTTTTTTCTTCTTCTTCTTCCTCTGTGTTATTTACTGCATAGAGAGATGATATGGAGTCTGTGCAAGGAAAATAAGTAATTACCATCTGGATAAAACAAATCAAAAGACTAATATGGACATTGGAAAATGGCGATAAAGCTAGAAAAATTGCCTTGTCTTAAACTTTTTTCATAGTGGGAGGAGCATAGTGCGTCATTAACTCAGAGATTGCTAGCTTATACGATGCAGAAATATCTTGCTTATTTTTTATTGTCATGATTGTTATTTTTTTTCCTTGTCACTATGAGTACCCCAGTATAAAGGGCATCATTGTCCATAATCCTGCTGTGTTACTAAGGAAGAAGATTAAATTCATGAAGATTAATAGATGTCTTTTTGGGCCAACAGTCTGTCCAAGCTGTAACTTCATCTTTTGGTCACCCTGGGCAGCCAGGACCAATCCGACATCTGCAGAACTGGGAAACTCTGGTTTATCACAGTGACATTGAATAAGCATCATCATACACATAAGGTTAAGAGGACTTTGGGATATGTAACCTTTTGTGTCCAATGGAACATGGCAAAAGTTTGCAGAGTGGCCTGTGATGTGACTGTATTCTCCAGAAGACTTCTTTTAAATAATATGATATTTCAATTAGCCCATTTTTATCAGTCTTGGTAATAATCATATTCTGGCTCAGTAAGACTCTTCTTGCAAATGATATGGCATTGTTACTATAAAATAGGCCAGACTGAAAGAAAATTTTTGTTAATAGCCAGGAATACCCATGGATGAGGTATTGTTACTTCCAGGAGGGACTGATTTCTAGTAAATAATTTATCGCTTCCTGCCTGTCAGTCGGTTAACGATGCTACCTCTTAATCCCCAAGAACAGCAAATTCTTGAGCTTGTCTGTCCTCCAAGTTGTCAAAAAGGGCTGATTTCCCAAGATAAGTATTGGTTGCAGGTATTAGAAAGTTATAGTTAAATCTTGTTATGTCAAACATACACTGTGTCTTTACAGTGCAAAGTTGAAATAGTTATCACATTTACCTGTGGTGTATGAATGAAAATGGGGAGAGATTACAGCAAATATGGAAATAGAGCACCTAGGAAATCATGTTCTTATTTAAAACAATAAAATTTGCATTTAGACATATTTACATGATATACCACGAGGCAAGTCTGAGATTTGTAATAGTATATTGCATGGAAAGGGAATTTGGGAAAAAGAAAAGATCTGGCTGAAGAAAACATGCCAAAACAGTACTAGAATTTCTACTTCACAGATACTATGTTTCATTCACAAGAGACAACCTTTAAGTACTGAAGATTTATGGTACAACTGATGCTTATAATAGTGATATGTATTCAACATGGATAAATGTCTGTTTAATGCACTGGCACAAGGTACATGTACTGTCCAGTCAATTGCTAGGCCGTGTAGACTTCACTTTAATTTATTAGGGGAAATTTTTCTTCTGATGCTATAATTAACATTCACGTTATAGTATTATGATATCGTAATCCTTATTTACATTGTTATATTTATAAGGTTATTAACAACACCAATGTAATGAAAATAAAACTTCTCTTTATAAAAATTCAAGGCATATGGTAGATTTAGTTAGATCAAGTAGGCCTAGTAATTTACACCTTGGTTACTTAGGGCCTGTAGAGTCAGGTATATATAACCAAAATTGATAAGATAAAAATACTGTGGACAGGGGCATATATGCATGCACTCTCAGTGTCAAAAGGTTGATTTATCTTTAATTTGTACATCTGTGAGTTTCAATATGGAGTAGATGGCAGCGTCCTATAATGGCCATTCAGATACAAAATTTTAAAATGTCAATATTGGGAATTAGATTAATGAGGAAATTAATCTTTATTATGGTATTAGTTGGTCTGGAGGAGTGATAGTAATTCATCAGTTATTTAAATCATTACGGGCAAGATTGTTTTGTTTTAGTTTAAGCGAGAAGTATTATCTTTCAGTGAATGGATCCATAAGTACAGAATACAGAATTTCTAAACACTTGTTTAGATATATCATACCTGTTTGTAGGTTTTGGTTGAATTAAAGAGTAAGGAAAGGGAGTGCCATGAGTGTAAAATTTGTGCAGTTGGAAAATTGAGTCTGTTAACATATTAACAACAAAATATAGACACCTTTCAATTGTGTTCATTTTTTTTCTGATCATTAAAAGATAAACATGGTGAGATACTCTTGAATCCTAAAAGTCATTGTCTTTGTTCTACCTTGACAGCTAGCAGCACAGATTGAAAGGGTCAGCGAGATGGTTGCAGTGATGAGGAAGGCTGCCTCGCTGGGTGATGATGAGTGCCAACAACAACAGAGATTAATTTCAGCCCTGGCAACAGAAAACAAGGTGATTTATATTGCATTTGTTCTTTCTAATGTGTTTCTTGTTAGGATGGTGAAAGATTTTTTGCAAGGAAGCTTGTGTTTTGTATCTTGGTATTGTACAAAGGTCATTCCAAACTCCTCTCTGTCCTCTGTGTATATAATTTGCATGTTAGTGTCCATAAAACACACTAAAACTGTTATGGAACCCCCCCAAATGCTTTTGAAAAATAGATAAGTTTGTGTTTTTATCTGGGTATTGTATAAATGTCATCCCAAACTTCCCTTATGTTCTCTGCTGATTAATCATTAACAGGTCTAGAAAGAGACACAAGAGCTCATTGACTCTTATATTGCCTCCCTGGTATGCCTCAGAAGATATCTATTTCCTTCCCTCATTTGTGACTGTTCTTCCTCTTCCATTAGGGTTTACGAGAGATGCTCAGCATAGCTAACCGGTCAGGATCTATTCAGCCAGCCACCACAGCTGTGGATGCAGAGACACAAACAGACCACGATTTGTCAAAGGTAGAGGAAGATAGGGAGGAGGAGGAGGAGGAAGACGAGACCCCTACGCAAGCAGACTCCTCAAACCTAAATACCACCCAAATTGAGCAGAAATCAGCGGAAACAGAAGGGACTTCGGCATCGTGATAAAGCCCAAGGCCTCGTTAGATCATAGTCTTGCCTTCCTTCCTCTGTTCTCAGAGTTCAGAAGAGAAAATAAAAAGGAAACGGATGAGAAGTGTTGTGGTTCTGTATTTAGTGTTGATTTGGGAGGGATTACAGAGTTACTGGGGAGAGGAGCTGACTCCAGTAAGCAGAATAACTACTTACATGGTGATTAATGGGTTATTTAAGAACCCGATTTGGCTGGTGACCCCCAAATGACAGCCATATTCGCTTGCAGTGATCCAAGTTATCGGGTGGATTTGTGTGGCGTGTTGATGCAAGTGATTTAATTTAATGACAGTCTGACGAGAATGCAAGGTGAGACGGATGATGATTTAAGGATATGCATTTTTTTCCATTGCCTTTGAAAAGTGGCTCATAAAGTATGTAAGTTAAAAAGGGGAATGATTTTGGGTTTTGTAAGAAAAAAATAAAAATGAAGAATAGTTCTGATATGATCCCAAGACTTAAGTTATTTACAAAGCTGGTTATGATCATTGTGTATTAAAGCAAAAGGCGGTGATGCATTACAACATTAAACAGGAAAATGAAAAAGATTATTTGTAGTGGGATCAAACTGATTTTCTTATATGATTAGTAGTTACCTGTGAATATATATTTTTTTTCATTAATTTTTGATTTTGATAATTCACCATCAAGATTTACAGCTTCCTGTCTATTAAGATCATCTGAAACTAGATGTGATTTATGAGGGTCCGCAACCTCATTTTAGTCATGTGGCTATCTTTTGTATCCCATATCAGTGTCCTCACAAATCTGATCTTACAAAACACCTTTCAGTAGTAGATATTTAACAACCATACTTTTAGAATTTCAGTGTTATTTAAGTGTAGATGAGATCGAATGTATGGTATATGAAGCCAAATGATATATTTATTATTGATAGGCTTATGAAAGCATTTGAAATGAAATGCAAGGTATTGAAGTGACTGATGTTACAGGTCCTTATACTTTTGACACTTTAATAGTGAGATCAGGGAATCTATGCATATGATACTTTATTATCTTCAGCAACAGAAACCCGAAAATTTCTTACTGTAGGTTAAACAGAGACAATACTCCTTAATAAAGAAAAAGAGAAGTGAGGAATGAAATATTAATGACAAAATTAACAGAGTACTGTCTAGTAAAAATTAGCAAGAGATGTCAATATTGTACAGTTTATGAGTCAAGTTTCCAAGGGCCAGATTTGGTTGCAAATTTCTGGAGATATCATACAATTCTTATTATCATTATTATGCAACATGATATTTTGTATTGTCTCTTCTTTGATGTACTGTTTGCGGCAGGTTCTTATCATGTTCTTTAATTTATTGATGATATTGTATACTAGTAGAACTGGTCAGTTTATCAACCAGGTTATGTTCATGGATAATATAGTTGGCTAGTTTATCCCTTAACAGGAAAGGGCAAATTGCTGGAATAAACTCATGATTACTACATTTTAACAATCTATTGCAGGATGTTAAAGGAATTTTAAAGATTTATTTTAACACAGTAGGTAGGTTCCCATTTTTTTGTTAATATGCAGTATTAACTTTCGTGAATGTAGCTGCCGGTAATTTTTTTTATCATCATAATTACAGTTGTCATTTGTGATAATTATTTTTCTTATTTTGATTTATTTTTGTTTTCCATGTCAACTTTAGTTCATGTTGGAGTACAGGTGGTGCATTGGTGTTGCAATTCTCTTTTACCCATTTATATGAAAAAAAAGGAAATTACCAATTGCATTAGCAGTCTTGAGCAGCCCAGAATAATTCAGTGTTGAGAAGAGAGGAAGCAGACTCGGCAGAGAGTGACCCCCTTTTTAACAGCGGCAATTAATCCCTTAATACATGTTCCTAATTGTCTCGTAGTCCCCTATAAGCTTCTTTCTCACGTAGCTGTGAAGGGTGTCTCTCGGGAGTCTTGGTTGTATGTAGAGATAAAAAAAGATGAAAAACAAGAGTGAGAGAAAGAGAATGAAATAGAAATTTACCATTTGACTCTCTAATTGTGATTCAATTATGCTTTTGACAAGTGAATTGATTAGAAATAAAAAGATGGACAGAAGGACCAAGGTGGAAAGTGTCCTCTATAGCCTAGAATTCCGAGCCCCACCAACATTGTGACACACGATGGGGGGTGGATGGGGATGACGGAAGGTCAAAAGATACTACTTACGCAGGATATGTAGTTGTTTCCAAAGAACCAAGATTTGGTTGCCAATCCCTGGAAGCCTAATACAGCTCACCCATGCAGCATCGACCTCCTCCGCATATGGTGATGAAAATACTCATTCCATAGCATACATGTCAGTACCACGCAAAAAGACTTTCAGCCACGGTCCCAGTGTGAGTCTTTGTACAGTTTTTAAAAAGTTTGGTCAATGAAGTTGTTTTTTATATTGCAATGTAAAAAGAATTTTTTTGTGTGTGTCACACTAATGCCAGATGTATTGTATATTTTCTTGTATTTTTTTGTTTTCTATCAAAGGATTTTTTCTTCATCTTTTTGTCTTTGATTTTTATGTTCTTTTTTTCCTTTTTTTATTTTGCCAGAAATCCAAAACTAAGTAATATCAAACCATTTTACAATATCCTTGTTTCAATACCCTTTCTAACCAGTGCTGAGAAAAGTTATCAGACCCCAACTTGTCTTAAGAAAAAATAAAAAAAAGTTCATCATTGCATGTAAAAATCTATCAGTGATTCAATAGTTTTGCTGAATAGACTTTGGGCGTGTTCTTGTAATTGGAAATTAAAAGGTTTTCTTTTCGAAACAACACTTTGTTTGGCCAGATGTTTTAGAATGTTACCTTCCATGCATTTGTAAAGGTTTGCCCTTAGTGTGATGTTCTAAGCCATTGATTTTGCTGGATTATTTTGAGATTGTGTTTGAATATCATATCAGGGATGTGATGATTATGATGAATCAATAAAATGGGATACGAAAATCATATTTCAATATTTATTCAATGGTATAAGGCCATTTAAGTATATGTGAACTTATTAAAGTTTTCATTTTTACAGAACAAGAAATGAGAATGCCTTAGGAAAATACGAAACCTTACTCTTAATGTGTAAATATTAAGGAGTCAGTGAATATAGAAACTCACAGTACCCAAAATGAGTTATGTTTCTCCCGTTTTATCAACACAGTAAATGGATTTGCCACGCAAAGCATTCTAACGACCATGGATTTGCTACACTATGTAATTCAATAACTATGGATCTGCCACACTGCAATTAATTTAATGACTATGGATATGCTACATCGTAAGTGATTTAATAACCATGAACCTGGTCGAATGAACTGACAAATTGACCATGGAATGTAGGCGTTACAGTCCCTTGGGCTTCAAAGTCAACCTTGGCAATCTGGTTGAAATTTTGTGCGTCTAGAACTAAAAATGAAATAAGTCGAGGATTCGTCCTGTGAAGTAGGAGAGACAACACTACACCGTCATCTTCTACTCCAGAGGACTTGCTGTCAGGAGAAGCCACATAGACTGGTTCT
>NC_091562.1:40936851-40939351 GCF_042767895.1 Penaeus vannamei
ATCATTTTTTTCATCTTGGAGAGTAGGAGAATTTCAATATCAAAAGCAGAACTCTTAGTTTTGCTAAAATTCCTTGACCAAATGAGAGAGAGAGAGAGAGAGAGAGAGAGAGAGAGAGAGAGAGAGAGAGAGAGAGAGAGAGAGAGAGAGAGAGAGAGAGAGAGAGAGAGAGAGAGTCAAAGTCAGAGTCAGATAGACAGACAGACAGATAGAAACATACAGATGGACAGAAAGAGGCAGAAATATACAGATAGATAGATAGATAGAGAGAGAGAAAGAGAGAGATAGACAAAGAATGAGATTGAGAAAGTGTAAGAAACAGACAGCCTGATGAATAGATAAACAGGTAGAGAGTTGAGAGCGGGAAATATCACTCGTTTAATAAACTTAATAATGAGCCAAAAACGAGCATTTCCCTCTTCCATCCATCCTCGTTGACTCGCTCCATAAAAGGCAGAAAAGTTGTTTATCTTTATCGACAAAATAAATCCGGGAATTTAACAATGCGTTTAAGTCAGTGCCAATTGGAAATGGAAGCACGTTTCAGACACGAATGGGATTGATGTAAAAAAAAAAAAAAAAAAAAGTCACTGAACCATGAAGTCGAAATGTTGGGATAAAATTGGATTTGTTTATATATTTTTTTCTCTTTTTTTTATGCTCTTTATCTGCTGAAGAACTATCTCTCTCTCTCTTTCTCTCTCTCTCTCTCTCTCTCTCTCTCTCTCTCTCTCTCTCTCTCTCTCTCTCTCTCTCTCTCTCTCTCTCTCTCTCTCTTCTCTCTCTCTCTCTCTCTCTCACTCTCGCTCTCTCTCTCCTCCCCCCCTCTCTCTCTTTTGCTGCTACTTTTTTAAAATTTGGACTATGGCCTACGAAATTGACTAAAAATTGTATCTAATTTAATTGCTTGATCAATTGCATATTCAAGACACTGATGATGGAAGTGGATAACTAGTGGACAGCACTGGAGTCACTGCCGCCAGAGGGAAGGTGTCCCGCCTGTCCCCGGAGTATATGTTTTGGCAGAAGCTCGAACACAAACCATACTTATAAAAAGAAAGAAAGAAAGAAAAAAAATAGTAGTATGATTTTTTTTTTTTTTACAAAGACAGACTCAGAGATTGGATCATAGGGAATAATAATAATGATCAGTGAGCCAGTATTTTTTTTCCATATTAGTATGATTTTTTGATGCTAGTAGAAGTCGTGGTCGAGCTTACTTTAGTCCTTTTTTGTAAGTACGAGCTGTCTGTCACCGGTCGCAGAATCTCAGTCATATATTTGAAGGGTGGTGTCGTACAGAATCACTTTTACTGAAAAATTTATGTTCAAAATAAGGACGTACATATTTATGTATGTATATATATATATATATATATATATATATTCATATATATATATATATATATATATATATATGTATATATATATATATATATATGAATATATATATATGAATATATATATATATATATATATATATATATATATATATATATATATATATATATATATATATATATATATATATATATATATATATATATATATATATATATATATATATATATATATATATATATATATATATATATATATACATAAAGAGAAAGAGAAATTGATAGCGGTACTTTTTTTCCTTTGCGATCGGAAGGGCTGGAGGCGCAGAGGGTAATTCTGGCGGCGTCTTCTCAGCGTCTGCAGGATTCCTTACTCGCAGGCAAATAGATCTATAAGAATTGAGCAATTTTGGAGTCAAAGTACCGACGATTCTTTTGAATTTTGTTTCCAATGAAGTCTAGTTTCTATTTTTTCTCTCTCTCTCGTTTTCTTTCTTTGTGTTCGTTATTTTCCCTCTCTCTCTCTTTCTCTCAGTCTCAGTTTCTCACTGTCTCTCTCTCTCTCTTTCTCTATTTCTCTCTCTCTCTCTTTTTCTCTATCTCTCTCTCTCTCTTTCTCTCTCTCTCTCTCTCTTTCTCTATTTCTCTCTCACTCACTCTCTCTTTCTATTTCTCTATTTTTCTCTCTCTCTCTCTCTTTTTCTCTCTCTCTCTGTCTCTTTCTTTCTCTCTCTCTCTCTGTCTCTGTCTCTTTCTTTCTCTCTCTCTCTCTCTCTCTCTCTCTGTACCCCTTCTGTACTTTATCTCTCGGTGTTGGTGGATACGCATCACCATTATTCCCGCCATAAAATGTACTGTTGTACTGCTTCTGCTCTCAGTTATACGATTGTACAAACCCTTTGTAAGTTTGCATCACTCCCGTGTTATGTAGAGTCTTAGTTCGAAACACCTGTGAAGCCTGTTTCGATTGCCTCTTCGAACCCTTAAATGTGAAGCCTCGTTATTTTTAATGTGAGAGTCTCGAAGCTTCCTTTCCGACTCGAATTCTGTTCCGGACTGTAAGCAGGGAATCGGTAAATGTTTATTGGGAATGGCTAGATCAGCAGCAACTCCAGGAGGTGTCATGGAGTCTGATTCTATTTTTTGGAAAAAAAATGCAC
>NC_091562.1:40959351-40961851 GCF_042767895.1 Penaeus vannamei
TTGTTTGAATATGTATTTTCAATTCGAAATTATGGCCTTGCATCTCATAAATGAAAGATAAAAGATAAAAGATAGAGAATTAATACGATTTTACATCTTTGAAAAGGATGAAAGATTCCCAAAATTAGGCATTACATCTTTAGAAAATAAAAGAAAACAGAAAAAAATAATCAAGTACTTGGTAACAAAATATAATCGAAATCATAACATTATATCTAAAAAAAAGAAAAGGAAAATAAAGAAAAAATAAGAGAGAAAGAAAGAGAGAGAGAGAGAGAGAGAGAGAGAGAAAGAGAAAGAGAAAGAGAAAGAGAAAGAGAAAGAGAAAGAGAAAGAGAAAGAGAAAGAGAAAGAGAAAGAGAAAGAGAAAGAGAAAGAGAAAGAGAAAGAGAAAGAAAGAAAGAAAGAGAGAAAGAAAGAAAGAAAGAAAGAGAGAAAGAAAGAAAAACCCGAAAAACTCAGAAAAAGAAAGAAAGAAAGAGAGAAAGCGTAAGAAAGAAAAAAAAAACCGAAAAAACTAACATAAAAAGTAGAAATCCAAAATGGCGTCGAACACCATAGACATCTTTCCGCGAAAAAAAAAAAAGGGAGAATTCGCGCAGGATTTGCATACCGGGGAACTTTGGCTTCAAACAGGAGGTTCTTCAACTTCCGTCGTCATTATCCTTCATGGCTCCCGGGGCTTCATCTAAGACGGGGAATGCATTGGACCTTCTTGGGCGTCTGATCCACGTGCTTTTTTTTTTTTTTTTTTTTTTTTTTTTTTTTTTTTTTTTTGGAGGCGCGGGGGTGTCGAGTCGTGTTTTTTTTTTTGTTTTTTGTTTTTTTTGTTTTGGGAAAATGGTGTCAAGTCGTGAAGATATTTGTTTCATGGGGATGCGGGTGTATAGAAGAGAAGAAAGAAAGAAAAAGAGAGAGAGAGAAAGAAAGAGAGAGAAGGGAAAAATATGGAAAAGGCGAGAGTAAAATAAATGATTGAGTCAGTGATGCTGGTAGAGTAATGATAAGGATGATGATAAAGATGATGGTGATGATGATGATGATAATGGTGATGATGGTGATGATGATGACGATAATGATGATGATGATGATGATAATGGTGATGATGGTGAGGATGATGATAATAATGGCGATGATGGTGATGATGATGATAATAATGGCGATGATGGTGATCATGATGATAATGATGATGATGATGATAATGGTGATGATGATAATGGTGATGATGATGATGATGATGATGATGATAATGATAATGACTATGATTATGATGATAATGTGACTACTACTAAAAATTATATATCTGTGATGATAATGCATATTATCTCTTATGATAATAACAAAAAAAATCATCAATATTAACAATATGAAAAATACAGCAACGATGATAAAAAAATGTCATCACCACCAATCATCACGCAATCATCAATTAAATCACCTCACTAATATCACAATCATTACTACCATCATCACCATCATTATCATCTTTTTATCCGCATGTCACGTGGTACGTTCTCCGCATGACTGCAAACCCAAAATCAACATAAAATAAGTTTCGCATTCCCAATTTCCATAAACCGAATTCTATAGATGTCATTTCAGCTGCGATACGCTTATGGTGGTCTGTTATCCGATTCCAATACTGGGAATTAGGGTTTTAGTTTTTTTTTCGGGGGGAATATAATGTTATCCTTCGTCGGTTGTGAGGTGTAATGTTATGTGTGTGAGTATATGTATATGTATATATATATATATATATATATATATATATATATATATATATATATGTATATATATATGTGTGTGTGTGTGTGTGTGTGTGTGTGTGTGTGTGTGTGTGTGTGTGTGTGTGTGTGTGTGTGTGTGTGTGTGTGTGTGTGTGTGTGTGTGTGTGTGTGTGTGTGTGTGTGTGTGTGTGTGTGTGTGTGTGTGTGTGTGTGTGTGTGTGTGTGTGCGTGTGTGTGTGTGCGTATACATATATGTGTACACACAGACACACCAGAAAGCACACACACACACACAAACGCTTATACAAATACACATACATACATATATATATATATACAGACTGACAAACACACATACATTCACACACACAAACACACACACACTCATAAACACAGATAAACATGTGCATGCAAGCCTATATTCACAGGAACCACACATCAATCACACTGATACGAGACAAACTTCAGTTGACACAACCTACAACAAACAAAAACATCATCTCTAACATGTGAAGTAATCAAGTCTCTTTTTAAAAGGCCAGACGCGACATTTTTTTCTTTTTTTTCTCACTAATCGCGTACTTAGGAGGCTGAGGGGGGCGGGAAGGCGTCGTTTTGTAATACTCTACGGGGGGTTCGGCGCCATCTTTCCCGCGCTTTCTCCCTAACGAGATCTGAAGGTGACAGATTTTCGCGCCGCCATCTTGCCTCCAGATTGATAGATTTTCCTCGAGGAAAAGAGAAGAAATATTGAACTTCTTTCTTCTTTGAGG
>NC_091562.1:40966851-40969351 GCF_042767895.1 Penaeus vannamei
TATCGATACATTGCTTAAAAAAAAAAAAAAGAGAAATGAATAGGAAACACCCAAAAAAAAAGCAAGAACAAAAAGAGCCGAGAGCGAGAGCGAGAGAACGAGAGAACGAACGAAAGAAAGGAGACAAGAGAGAGAGAGAGAGCGAAACCCGACAACTCGCTTCCTCCCCCAAACAACAATTTCTCTTTCGCAGAGTCGACCCAGAAGAAGCGGTCGTCTTGGGAAGTTTAGTGTCTTGTGGTCGCACTTGTCCCAACTTTGGCCGGGATGGGAGACGCACGTCCTCCTTGCTTGGACAGTCGAGACGTTGCTTTAAAAGAAAAAAGAAAAGAAAAGAAGGAAAAATGCGATACATTCCTTTAAAAGAAAAAAAGAAAAAAAAAGTATCGATACATTGCTTTAAAAGAAAAAAGAAGAAGAAAATGCAATACGTTGGTTTAAAAGAAAAAAAAGAAGAAAAAAGTCGATACATTGCTTTCAAAGAAAAAAGAAGAAGAAAATGCAATACGTTGGTTTAAAAGAAAAAAAAGAAGAAAAAAGTCGATACATTGCTTTCAAAGAAAAAAGAAGAAAAAAAAGTCTATACGTTGCTTTAAAAGAAAAAAAAGAAGAAAAAAGTATCGATACATTGCTTTAAAAGAAAAAAAAAAAAAAAAGAGAAATGAATAGGAAACACCCAAAAAAAAAAAGCAAGAACAAAAAGAGCCGAGAGCGAGAGAACGAGAGAACGAACGAAAGAAAGGAGACAAGAGAGAGAGAGAGCGAAACCCGACAACTCGCTTCCTCCCCCAAACAACAATTTCTCTTTCGCAGAGTCGACCCAGAAGAAGCGGTCGTCTTGGGAAGTTTAGTGTCTTGTGGTCGCACTTGTCCCAACTTTGGCCGGGATGGGAGACGCACGTCCTCCTTGCTTGGGCAGTCGAGACGTTGCTTTAAAGGAAAAAAGAGAAGAAGGAGAAGAAAAATGCGATACGTTGCTTTAAAAGAAAAAAAAAGAAAAAAAAGTGTCGATACGTTGCTTTAAAAGAAAAAAAAAGAAAAAAAAGAAAAAAAAGAAAAAAAGAAAAAAAGAAGGAAAAATGCGGTACGTTGCTTTCAAAGAAAAAAAGAAGAAAAAAAGTGTCGATACATTGCTTTAAAAGAAAAAAAAAGAAAAAAAAGAAAAAAAAGAAAAAAAAAAAAAAAAAAGGAAAAATGCGATAGGTAGATTTAAGAGAAAAAAAAAGAAAAAAAAAAAGTATCGATACATTGCTTTAAAAGAAAAAAAAAAAAAAAGAAATGAATAGGAAACACCCAAAAAAAAAAGCAAGAACAAAAAGAGCCGAGAGCCGAGAGCGAGAGAACGAACGAACGAAAGAAAGGAGACAAGAGAGAGAGAGAGAGAGCGAAACCCGACAACTCGCTTCCTCCCCAAACAACAATTTCTCTTTCGCAGAGTCGACCCAGAAGAAGCGGTCGTCTTGGGAAGTTTAGTGTCTTATGGTCGCACTTGTCCCAACTTTGGCCGGGATGGGAGACGCACATCCTCCTTGCTTGGACAGTCGAGACGTTGCTTTAAGAGAAAAAAGAGAAGAAGAAGAAGGAAAAATGCGGTACGTTGCTTTAAAAGAAAAAAAGAAGAAAAAGAAGGAAAAATGCGATACGTTGCTTTAGAAGAAAAAAAGAAGAAAAAAAAGTATCGATACATTGCTTTAAAAGAAAAAAAAAAGAGAAATGAATAGGAAACACCCCAAAAAAAAAAAAGCCAGAACAAAAAGAGCCGAGAACCAGAACGAGAGAACGAGAGAACGAACGAACGAAAGGAGACAAGAGAGAGAGAGAGAGAGAGCGAAACCCGATAACTCGCTTCCTCCCCCAAACAACAATTTCTCTTTCGCAGAGTCGACCCAGAAGAAGCGGTCGTCTTGGGAAGTTTAGTGTCTTATGGTCGCACTTGTCCCAACTTTGGCCGGGATGGGAGACGCACGTCCTCCTTGCTTGGACAGTCGAGACGTTGCTTTAAAAGAAAAAAGAGAAGAAAAGAAGGAAAATGCGATACGTTGCTTTAAAAGAAAAAAAGAAGAAAAAAAAGAAGGAAAATGCGATACGTTGCTTTAAGAGAAAAAAAGGAAAGAAAAGAAGGAAAATGCGGTACGTTGCTTTAAAAGAAAAAGAAGAAGAAGGAGAAGAAAAAATGCGATACGTTGCTTTAAAAGAAAAAAGAGAAGAAAAGAAGGAAAATGCGATACGTTGCTTTAAAAGAAAAAAAGAAGAAAAGAAGGAAAAATGCGATACGTGAAAAAAAGTCGAGACGTTGCTTTAAAAGAAAAAAAAGAAGAAGGAGAAGGAAAATGCGATACGTTGCTTTAAAAGAAAAAAAAGAAGAAAAAAGTGTCGATACATTGCTTTAAAAGAAAAAAAAGAAAAAAAAAAAAAAAAGAAGAAAAAATGCGATACGTTGCTTTAAAAGAAAAAAAAAAAGAGAAATGAATAGGAAACACCCAAAAAAAAGCAAGAACAA
>NC_091562.1:40984351-40991851 GCF_042767895.1 Penaeus vannamei
TAATAATAGTGATATATCATTATATTATTACTGTATTTCATTAGTAATATATCATTATATCATTATTCTTAAAATATCAGCAATTTATTATCGTATTATCAGTATCAGTATCTGCAATATATCGGTATATTATTACTGATATCAGAAATGTATCATTACTGTATCAATATCAGTAAAATGTCATTATATTATCACTGTATCATGATAGTAACATATCACTATAATTGCTATGGTAACATATCATATAAAGGAGAGGAAGAGATAAGGGAAACAAAGAGAGGAGGAGAGAGAAAGGTTGGGGGACTGAGATGTTTAGAGAGAGAGAGAGAGAGAGAGAGAGAGAGAGAGAGAGAGAGAGAGAGAGAGAGAGAGAGAGAGAGAGAGAGAGAGAGAGAGAGAGAGAGAGAGAGAGAGAGAGAGAGAGAATATATCACTGTGTCATTACCATATCCATATAAGTAATGTGTCATATTGTTGTCATATTACATCGTCACTGAAGGACCATTTCCCAGCTCAGGAATTTCACAAAACCGCCACCGAAAAGCACCCATGATTATTAAGTTCAGTAATACGATTATGAACAAGGACAAAGAAGCTTAAAGATCGTAACACGGAGGGATTAGAAAAGAGGTAAACACCCTTCCAACCCCTTTTTGGCGGGCGAGATAAAACGGAATTCGAACATTTTTGGGAAAGGTATTTCGTTTTCGGATATTTTTTATTTTATTTGAGATAGTTTATGGTTTCGGGATTTTTTTTTTTTTTTTTTTTTTTTCCTTTTTACTTCGTTCATGTAATGTGTAATTTGTTGATGTGTTATAATGTGTGAGTTTACGTAATGTGTAGTTTGATAATGTGTTATGTTTAAGTTTCCGTGATGTGTAATTTCGTAATGTTTAATGTAATTTTGTTTATAACGTAATGTGTTGTTTTGGGCAGTCATTTCTTGGTATCTATTATCGTTATTGTCATCGTGGTAGTAGTGAGGGCTGTAATAACACTTAACATTGATGGTGGTGGTTTTGATAATGATAATAATGATAGAAATGGTAATAACAATTGGAAAATACACACACACACACACGCACACACGCACAAACACACACATGTACAAACACACACAAACACATACAAACACACATACACACACACACACACACACACACACACACACACACACACACACACACGCACACACGCACACAAACACACACATACAAACACACATACACACACAGAAACACAAACACACACAAACACACAATCACACAAACACACACACACGCAATATAGACGAAACGTCTTAAATACATCCACCATTTTCATTCCCTCTTTTTCTTCTTCCTTCTTCACGTCTTATGAAACGAACCGAACCGAATAAACATATGCACAAAACCTTCAGTCATTTTCCTCAGAACTTCGAAATACAAATTCTCTTTAAGAATGTAGAAAAAGACACAGTTTACCTGGTTCCTGAGACTACAAACTTGGAGATGAAGACGCCCAAAGACTAAGTAAAAGAAGCAGGTAAAGAAACAAACACACACACAAACATAAAGAAATAAAATACATTGCATCTGTACCATTAAGGTTTCGGTGTGTGTGTGTGTGTGTGTGTGTGTGAATCTATCTATCTCTATCTATCGATCTCTTTCTCATTCACACTTTCATTCAATGTCTCTCTCTATATATCTCTTTCTATCTGTTTTTATTTTTTAAGAACCTGTGTTGTTAAGACACTGATGTGCCTCGAATCTTGCACAGATTCAGTGCATTTTATTTTTGTTTGTTTGTTTCTAATCTATCTATCTATCTATCTATCTATGTATCTGTCTATCTATCTGTCTATCTATCTGTCTATCTATCTATCTATCTATCTATCCATCCATCTATCTATTTATCTATCTATCTATCTATCTATCTATCTATCTATCTGTCTGTATATCTATCTATCTATCTATCTATCTATCTATCTATCTATCTATCTATCTATCTATCTATCTATAATCGTAAAAGAAAGAGAAAAAATAACATGGCAGAGAATGTAAACCGAGGAGGAAATAACAAAACTCTACGGACTCCATCCGCCAGCTTTCACTACCCTCTCCTCGCTGTCCTTCCCAAATCCGGATATTCCTTCATCCCTCTCTTTCTCTTTCCTTTTTTTTCCCCTATCTCTTGTATCTCACGTTTTAGGTCAACCAAATCACAGTTCAGAGCGAGCAAAGGAGAGGAAGCGATAAGGGAGACAAAGAGAGGAGGAGAGAGAAAGGTTGGGGGATTGAGATGTTTAGAGAGAGAGAGAGAGAGAGAGAGAGAGAGAGAGAGAGAGAGAGAGAGAGAGAGAGAGAGAGAGAGAGAGAGAGAGAGAGAGTGAGTGAGTGAGTGTGAGAGAGAGAGAGAGAGAGACAAACACAGAAAGAGAGTTACAGAGACGGACAAATAGATAGACAGAGATAAAAAATAGACAAATGAATAAACAGACAGAATGAGAGAAAGAGAAAGAAAAAAAACACCAACAGAAAACAAATATTTAAAAACGACAAACAAAAAAAACCAAACACACAGAAAACAAACAGACATTAAAACACGAAACAACATAACCATCTCGAGTTTTGAATGAGCATTGTTGCCAAATGCGGCGAAAAATATTTCACGACTCGACTCCATTTCTTTTCCATTTCGTCCCCACAGTGATGGGTTGGTAACACGTGCAAAAGAAGCCAAATTGGTCATTAGAGAGACAGGGACGAGTTTTTTTTCCCTTTGTTAGCTGCTCGAGGTCATACTTCCTTGTTGACGTAAAAATAGAGATGGGGTTTTATTGTGGAGGTGTTTGGAAACCTTTTTTTTTTTTTTGCATTTCCATTTCGTTTTTTTTTTTTGCTGTTGTTTCTTTTGTCTTTGTTTTTTGCATATTCATTTGGTATTTTTGGCTGCTTTTTCTCTTGTTTTTATTATTAGCGTTATCATTGTTATTGCTAATGTCAGAGAGAGAGAGAGAGAGAGAGAGAGAGAGAGAGAGAGAGAGAGAGAGAGAGAGAGAGAGAGAGAGAGAGAGAGAGAGAGAGAGAGAGAGAGAGAGAGAGAGAGAGAGAGAGAGAGAGAGAGAGAGAGAGAGAGAGAGAGAGAGAAAGAGAGAGAGAGAGAGAGAGAGAGAGAGAGAGAGAGAGAGAGAGAGAGAGAGAGAGAGAGAGAGAGAGAGAGAAAGAAAGAGAAAGAGAGAGAAAGAAAGGAGAGTGCAAAATAGACCGAGAAAGGAAGGAGAGAGCAAAATAGATCGAGAAAGAAAAGAGAGAGCAAAATAGATCGAGAAAGAAAGGAGAGAGAGCGGAAGAGAACGAGAAAGAAAGAAGCAAAGAGAGAAAGAGCGAGAGAGAAAAGAAAAAATTTCCAACCAGAACAGAGCAAATACAGCGCCATCTCGAATTACATAAACAACAAAAAAACAACAACAACAACAACAAAAAAAAACACGATTATGAAGACACACGAAGCTATCACTACACCCGGAAGTGGACTTGTATTCGTAACTTTAAATGAACTTGGATTTAGATGACTTCCATTTCTGAAATTTCCATTTAAAGTCTTATTAGAGATTTGCATTCATGTGGTTTCTTCTTTTCTTTCTTAATCATTTACGTTTCTTTTTTTTAAATCTTGTTATTTGTTATTTCGAGAAAAGATATAATGATATGATATGATGATGATGTTGATTATTGTTATCATAATCTGTAGAAGTATTATCATTATCATATTAATTGTTGTTATTACTATCATCATTATTATTATTACTATTTTCATTTTATATCAGTATTCCCTCTCATCCCTCATTCTCTCTTTCTTTCTTTCTTTCTTTCTTTCTCTCTCTCTCTCTCTCTCTCTCTCTCTCGCACACACACTCTCTCAATATCTCTCTCTCCCTCTCTCACAAAACACACACGCACACGACGAAAACAAACAAACGAAACACACACACACAAAACACACTCTCTCGTAATTTCTTTTTCCAAGACACGAGTCGAAAACGTTTATTCCTCCCAAGCAACGTTTGTCTCGGCACTGAAGCATACGAAGCCCTTAGGCCCAGGTCTCCGTCGGTCGCGTCCAACGGTGGGTGACATGTCAAGTGAAAATGTAAGCGTTGCTTTGATCACATTTCCTTTGACGGCAATATTCTTATCTCTCTTCTTCGTCTTCTACGTTTTCTTCGCCTGCTTGAGGCGGGGGAAACTATTCTATTTTAAAGCAAACAGAAAACATTGGTCTATATATTTAGTCAACAGGCAATGTTAGGAATTTAAAAAATGGTATATATTCGTAGGCAAAGTACAGTACATTGTCTCATCAAAGCTGGGTACTTAAAGCAGGAGTTTATGAATATTATTACAAATGAATATGAATATTATTACAAACATTTGCATATTGAGACTTATTTTCAGTAGTCGAAATATTATTTAAATGTTGGAATAGTTGCAACTGTTGTAATTAGTCGGTTACTGTAGAATGAGTAGATCTCTCTCTCTCTCTCTCTCCCTCTCCCTCTCTCTCTCTATATATATCTATCCCTTTCTCTCTCCCTTCCTGTCCCCCCCTCTCTCTCTCTCTCTCTCTCTCTCTCTCTTTTCTCTCTCCCTCCTTCCCTCCCTCGCCCCCTCTCTCTCTCTCTCTCTCTCTTCTCTCTCTCCCTCCCTCCCTCCCTCGCCCCCCTTCTCTCTCTTTCTCTCTCCCTCCCTCCCTCACTCGCCCCCTTTCTCTCTCTCTCCCTATTCTTTCTATTTAGCCTTTCTCTGTCTCTGTCTCAATCTTAGTTTCTCTTTCCGCCTTTGTATGCCTGTTTGTCTTTCCCTACTTCCTTCTCTGTGCGTCTGCCTACCTACCTGTTTTTCAGTGTTCCTGCCTATCTATCTGTCTATCTGTCTTTTTGTCTGTCTGCCTGCCTCTCTGTCTGTCTGTGTGACCCAGGTATATCTATATGATATTACTATATTCTACATATTTATGTATTCTTACATGTTTGTCACATACGTATCTTTATATGTCTGTTTGCCTGTCTGTCTGTCCGTCTGTCTGTCTGTCTGTCTGTCTGTCTGCTTGCCTAGCAAATTTCGCCCATCATGCTACACTACAAAGCATATATATTACGCATAAAATAGTGTTCATAACAGTATATTATCCTACTCTCCCTCATTCTTGATTTGGCTTAAGTCTATCTAAAATCCCCCTAAAAAAGATATTCGTCATTACTCACAAATATCCTTTGATAATATGATAAAAAGTGAAAAAGAGGTGGGGAAGGTGGAGGGGGAGGGGGAGGGGGGGGAGGAGATTCACACAGTGTGACTAATGAACACATCTTTAATTAACAATAATGATCATCCTCATATCGGAAGCAGTGTTTACTCGTTTAGAAACAATTACACACTAATTGCACAGTAACACACTAATTTGTCACACTCAGAACACGTTCATGAATGGCGCCCATAGTTCCCGCTTTTCTCTTCCCCTTTTACGAAAAGAAAAAAGAGAGAGAGAGAGAGAGAGAAAAATCAATCTGAATCCAAGATAAGTACTTATGAGATGATTGAAAGTAAATATGATTAGATATGATCAAATGTAGATATGGCTAAATGTGATTAAAAACAAATATGAAAATAAATGTATATTTTCTTGACGGTGTTCGTCTCAGTTCGATCGTTAGGATTTCGATACGCGTTAGAGTGGCTCTGGCTTCGTCTTTAAGTTATACCCTTTCAAATCTATATTTTCTACCAGTGAATTATTGAAGTTGTATTATTATCCATTACATTATCTAAAAACATTTTCCAAAAGACCTACAATATTTGCTTTCCATTTTTTCTTGTTTTATTTGTTCCTTACGACACAATAATCCATTTTTCCTCCAAGGTTATCGGTGACATAGGCCTATAACATATATTGTTTGTAGTCTGCCACGTGACTTCTCTGTTTTCCCTCATCCTTCATTCTCTCTATTTTTGTCTGTCAGTCTATCTCTCTGTCTCTCGCACGCACTCTCTCTCTCTCTCTCTCCCTCTCTCTCTCTCTCTCTCTCTCTCTCTCTCTCTCTCTCTCTCTCTCTCTCTCTCTCTCTCTCTCTCTCTCTCTCTCTCTCTCTCTCTCTCTCTCTCTCTCTCTCTCTCTCTCTCTCTCTCTCTCTCTCTCTCTCTCCCCCCCTCTCTCTCTCTCTCTCGCACCTGCAATATCTACTCACTTGTTCATATACCAAAATCAATAGGATTTTCCATTTTTGTTTTGTTTTATTTATTCTTTACGACACAGGAGACCATTTCCCCCCCAAGGTTATCGGTGATATAGGCCTATAACGTATATTGTCTGCAGTCTGCCACGTGACATTTGTTTTAAGGTTATGTTACACGAACCCTAAAATTGTATAACTCCCTCAGAGT
Organism: Penaeus vannamei; assembly: GCF_042767895.1. Classification (NCBI taxonomy): domain Eukaryota; kingdom Metazoa; phylum Arthropoda; class Malacostraca; order Decapoda; family Penaeidae; genus Penaeus; species Penaeus vannamei. The sequence goes on from NC_091562.1 coordinate 40,990,780, forward strand.
CACGCCATAATTATGATGTATACATAACACGATCTTCAATTACTCTCTGCAACGGTAATTATCTCTGCTAGTTGGATAATCAAGATTTATTTACATGGTTCTCCAGTAACAAAATGAGACTTTTTTTTCTACTTTTCATTCTCTCTCTCTCTCTCTCTTTCTCTGTTTGTAAATTTGTCTCTGTCTCTCTCTTTCTCTGTCTGGCTCTCTCTCTTACTTTCTCTGTCAGTCTGTCTGTCTCTCTCCCTCTCTCTCTCTCTCTCTCTCTCTCTCTCTCTCTCTCTCTCTCTCTCTCTCTCTCTCTCTCTCTCTCTCTCTCTCTCTCTCTCTCTCTCTCTCTCTCTCTCTCTCTCTCTCTCTCTCTCTCTCTCTCTCTCTCTCTCTCTCTCTCTCTCTCTCGCCCACTTTTCTCTATTTCTCCTCTACTCCCACTACTTTTTTCTACTCTAATAGAAAAATAGACACTATTTTCCCCTTTTTTCTTACGTGCTACACAGAACAGACAAAGGAATTAACCCTACATAAAGACATACCTGATCCAGGATTCCCACTAACCCACAACATTTTACAGTATTATATTGCTAACTTAATTAATTTATTGTATATGATAACCTAATAACTTACTTTACACAACCTCCTAATAATCTCCTATGGTTTATTTGTTTATGGTTCGTACAATGGAAACACAACGTACCGAACAAACACACGCTGACTCACCCAACAATACCATAGAAGCTCGAATGACCACAGTAATGAGAGTAATAACAGGACACGCGCATAAACACGGACAGTAAGCCACTCATCACCTTGGAAACATACCCTAGACAGGCCGAAGCGAGCGTACCGAACAGCTGTTATTAATACGTGTTGCGTCACTTGAGAGAAGCCAAGTGAGCAGAGTGTCTTGGTTCACTTTCCTGTCTTCCTCTGTCTCGTTGCTTTGTTGCATATCCCTTGCAGAGTTCGTGGGAAACCTGAGCAGATTATTGGAAGTTAATTATTAGGATGTTGTTGAGAAAATTAGGGTGAATTGTTAGAGAATTATTTTGAAATTTTGAGTGTATGTTTGGAA
>NC_091562.1:40996851-41004351 GCF_042767895.1 Penaeus vannamei
TTCCCGTCTCTCTCTCTCTCCCCACCCCCCTTCTCTCTCTCTTTCTATCTCTCCCTTTTGTCTCTCTCTCTCTATATATATATATATATCTCCCTTCTCTCTCTCTCTCCCCACCCCCTTCTCTCTCTTTCTATCTCTCCCTTTTGTCTCTCTCTCTCTCTCTCTCTCTTTCTTAATTCAAGCCTATTTTTTCACTTAACCATTTCCTTCAGATTGAAAGCTTTATGGAGCTGACATCCAGCCGTTGTCTAAATTATGACTTTTTTTGTCTGTTTCCCCAGTAGACCGGACCGAGTCGAGATGGAGCCAAACGAGGCAGAGTAGAGCCAAGATAGAGCCGAGATGGAGTCGAGGTGGAGCCAAATAGGGCAAAATAGAGCCGAGATGGGGTCGAGATGGAGCCAAATGGGGCAAAATAGAGCCAAGACGGAGCCGAGATGGGGTCGAGGTGGAGCCAAATGGGGCAAAATGGAGCCGAGATGGGGTCGAGATGGAGCCAAATGGGGCAAAATGAGCCAAGACAGAGCCGAGATGGAGCCAAACAACAGCAACAACAACAACAAAAATAACAACAGCAACACTCGCATCCCCTTCATTTTCTCACGCCGTGTCACCCTCCTTCCCCTCCCCCCTCCCCCCTTTTCCTCGACGCCGCTTGTAATGCTAACTTTTGCAGCGTCACATCCGATGGACAAGGACACCAAGGATATATATATATTTTTTTTCTAGCTTCTTGTTTACCCTTTTCCTTCCTCCTACTTCATCCTTGTTTTTGTTATCCATTCTTCTGTTCTTTTATTTTATTCTCCGTGGCTTTGTTTTCCTCCTCTCCTTTCCTTATGTTATCTCTTGTCTTTATAATTTATATTTTCGATTCTTCTTAAAATCTTGATTCTTTTTTTCATTAAAATCTGGATAATCTTTACTAAAAATCCTGATGATTTTTTATTTTTAATACAAATATCAATCATTCTGTTTCTTAAAATCATGATCCGCCTTTACTTAAAGTTTCGTAGCTGTATTTTCTTAAAAACCCGATTTATATATCCCTAAAATCTCGTTCCTTATTTCCCTAAAATCTCGATCCTTTTTCCCTAAAATCTCGTTTCTTATTTCCCTAAAACCATGAGCCTTATTTCCCTAAAATCTCGTTCCTTATTTCCCTAAAACCATGAGCCTTATTTCCCTAAAATCTCGTTCCTTATTTCCCTAAAATCATGAGCCTTATTTCCCTAAAATCTCGCTCCTTATTTCCCTAAAACCATGAACCTTATTTCCCTAAAATCTCGATTTTTTCCCTAAAAATATCGGCCTTTCTTTAAATTTTTGATCCTTCTCTCCCCCCCCCCCTTCCATTCCCACCTCCCCTTTTCTCCCGCATTATTACGTGTCCTTGTCATCCCCTCCTCCTTCTATTCCCCTTGTCCATTTACTCCTTCCGCTCCATTTCATCTTATTGCCTCTTCTCTCCTTCCCTTCCGTTCTTCTTGGCCTTCTACCTACTCCTCCCAATCTCCTTACTTTTTCTTGTTCTTCTTTGTTCCTTTCTCCAACCTTCTTATTTTTCTTTGCCCTTCTCGCTCCCTTTCTCTCTTCTCCCTATCCTTTCTCCTTTCCTCAACCTTTTCGCTTCTCCTTCTACCTCCTGTCTCCTTCTGTTCCTTCTCCTTCTCTTTCCACATCCCTTTTCTCTCCCCCTTTACCTCCTACCTACCGTATCGTCTCCTTTCTCCCTTCTCCTTGTTCTTCCTCCTACTTCTCTTCTCTCCATTCCTTCTTTCCTTCTCCTTGCCTTTCTCCTGTCTTCCTACATACCATACCATCTGTCTCTCTTCTCCTTTTCCTCCTACTTCCCAGTTTCTCTCTTCTCCCTCTATTCCCACCACTTTTCTCTTCCTCCTTCCCCTCTCCCTGTTCTCCTACCACTCTTATTCCATCCCTCCCCTCCTTCTCATCCTCCTTCCCCTCTCCCTGTTCTCCTCACGACCACATCCCTACCCCTCCCCTCTTCAAATTCCTTTTCCTTTCTCCCCTTTCCCTTCTCTTTGTCCTCCTACCACCCATACCCCATCCCCCCCTTTATCCTCCTATCCCTCCCCTCTCCCTTCTCCCTATCCCCCACCCAACCTTATACTCCTCCTATCCTTCCCCTCTCCTTTCTCCCACCTCCACCTTACTCCTTACCCTTCTCCTCCCTCCCACCCCTCATTCCTCATACCCCCCCCCCATCCCTTCCCCCTTCAACATCCCACCCCCCCACCACCCTTCTCCTCCCTCCCACACCACTCATTCTTCATACCCCTCTTACCTCTCCCATCCCTTCCCCTTCCACATCCCACCCCTCGCCCACCACCCTTCTCCTCCCTCCCACACCACTCATTCTTCATACCCCTCTTACCTCTCCCATCCCTCCCCCACCCTCCACCCCCCCATCTTCCCCCTTAGCGCAGGAGAGGGGCGTCGCAACCAAGGAGACGTCAGCCGTGAGGTCTCGTGCGCTCGTCCTGGTAATCAAGTTTTGATGTCGGGGATGACGAGGTGTTGCCGGGACAGTTACGTCATCGCTCAAGAGTTACGGCTCGGCTTGCCTTCCCTTCCCCCCCCCCCTCGTCGTCGTCGTCGGGACAGGGGGGATGGGGTGGGGGTGGTGGGGGGCGGGGGCGCATAGAACGTGATGTGTGTCTGCCGTAGAGGAAGGGTATTATCTGTGTGTCGTGTATGGCCCTGTCTCTTACGTCATTCTGATATTGCTCTACGTGAGGGCTGCGTGATGTGTGGGTCGGTGCTTGCGTTTGTATGTCTTTTTTTATGTGTACCAATACTTTCATATATATATATATATATATATATATATATATATATATATATATATATATATATATATATATATATATATATATATATATATATGCACATAAAGATATAATGCATACATATACAGGTAAATGTATGGATAAGATAGATAAATGCAGACATACGTACATAAAGGTATAATGCATACATATGCTTAAATACATAAATGCATACATACATACATATGCTTAAATACAGAAAAGCATACATACATACATATGCTTAAATACATAAATGCATACATACACACATACACACATACATACTTATGTGATATCACAAACAGAGACAAACATATACGCGAAAATATCCTGTATAACTCTACAAACAATAATACCCAGCTAATGGTGTATACATAATCCCGTGTTGACCTCCGGTGTAAGCTTCCTCTGAGCTCTTTCCCGATTTCGTGGAAGGCTTCAATGTCTCCTTTTCTCTCTCTCTCTCTCTCTCTTTTCGCTGACCTCTTCAAGATTTGTGTACAGAGGAAAAAGGCCACGGACAGAGAAGCGGGTGGAGCGTATGTACACTTCGGTCAAAAGGAAGAGGACCGCTGCGGAGTGTATCTCATGCGGTTCTTTATGGGCTTTCACTGACCGTCTCGGAAGCGGAATGCCTATACTCCGTCCAGCTGCAAAAAATAAAAAATAAAAATAAAAACTGGCAACTCGCCTCGAGAATCTGATTCGACAAGTCTCTTTCGTGAGAATAAGTAAATAAATGAATAAATAAAGTGGTGTTTAAGGCAGCGGATTCCAAAGAAGAAAAATATATATGTAAATTAAAAGAAGAGGAGAAAAAGAAGAAGAAGAAGAAAAAAAACAAAACAAACATAAAGTTAAGATTTGATAAATCAGAGTCATTCAAAGCCTAGAGCGAGTTGCCAGTTATTCCTTTTATTCCACTATTACTACGATCTTAATATCCTTACAGACCTACATACTACTAATATATATATATATATATATATATATATATATATATATATATATATATATATATATATATATATATATATATACATACACATTTATCTTATAATGGAGTTTAACGCCGATTCCACCTAAAAGATTTCCTAACAAAAAGTCTTGGTTTGCACAAAGGGATACTAATGAGAGACTAATGATGCAATTTTCTGCAATACGGTCTATAGCCCTCATTATGGGTAATTTACCAAATGTTTTTCCTATACTCAAGTGGCCTATTTTTTCCCCATTTTTTATATTCTCTGACTTTTTAATGGTTGTATCTCATCTTCTAGACTTTTTGGATATATACGGTGAACATAAGTAATACTGTCTACTATATTATTAAAAAAACGAACAAAAATAAATACAAATGCTAAAACAAACCTCAGGATGCAACTTTTAGATAAGATTGCAACAAGCCGCTGCACCGGAGCTGAACTTTTTTGCATTTCTTCTAAATAAAGAAAGAACTTTGCATATTTGTGGTTGCAACTTCCGCTAATAGATGGCGCCACTACTCCGCTATGCATCTTTGACTTTTTGTTCTGTTTCCGTATTGCTATTTTTTTTTGTTCGTTTTTTCATAGTTCTTTTCTTTATTTTCTTAGTTTTATGTATCATTATTATTATCTTGATTTTTTCTCCTAAGAATTCTCTCGTTTCCATTTGTATTTATTTTCTCTCTCGTCTTTTTTTACTTTTCTTAATTCTTTTTTTTTTCTTTCTCTCGAACCTTTCTCTGTTTCTTTTACCTTTTTTCATTTTCTTTCTTCTTCCTCTTCTTAGCAGTGGAGACACAACGAAAAGAATAATTTGAAGATTTGCATTTTGCAAAATCTTTTAATAAGACTGTATATATGTAATATTTTTGCCTTGATAAAAGTTTGCAGTAATAAGCTCGTGAGATACACATGTCATGGTAGTGATAATAGCACAAACGATTGCTGACTTCTAACATAATAAATAGTAATAATAATAGTGATAGTGATAGTAATAATAATAATAATAATAATAACAGTAATAATAATGATGATAGTAATGATGATGATGATGTGGTGATGATGATGATGATAATAATACTAATAGTAGAAGCAGTATTAATAATAATGGTAATGATAATAATAATAACGACAATAATGATAATAAAATTCATAGTACTAATAACAGTGATGACAAGTGCAATAGTGATAATGATAACTATAGCAGTGATGGTAATGATGATAATAATTATGATGATTATGATAATAATGATGATGCGATGATGATGATGATGATGATGATAATGATAACTATAGCAGTGATGGTAATGATGATAATAATTATGATGATTATAATAATAATGATGATGCGATAATGATGATGACGATGACGACGATGATGATGACGATGATAATGACGACGATGACGAAGATGACGAAGATGATGATGGTGATGATGATAATAATGATAATCAAAATATTGTTAATAATAATGATAATAGTGTGTGTCGGTGTGGTTGTATTCTTGATCCAGATTAATTTGATTGAAAGGGGATATTCAGCTCAAAGTCTGCCGGTGACATATCTCTATTTGCTGAAATTTCTCTTCTTCTTTCCTTTGTCGTTTCCTCAAATCCTAATTTTACATCTTTATCTTACTTTCTGCTCCATCTCTCTTCTTTCTCTCGTTCTCTTCCATATTCTCCCCTCTCTTTCTGCATCCTGTTAGCTCTCTCTCTCTCTCTCTTTGTCTGTTTCCTTTTCTCTCTCGCCTGTTTCCTTTCATTCTCTGCGCCTCTCCCTCGCTCTTTCTCTCTCTTCCCCCTATTCTCTCTCTCCTAGTAATATTCTCTCACCCGCTTCTTTCCTCCTTTCTCTCTTTCTTTATCTCTTCCTCTCTATTTGTTCTCTTCTCCCTCTTCACTCTCTCTCTCTCTCTCTCAGCTATACTCCCGCTCCCTCTCTCTTCTCTGTCTTTCTCTCCCCTCTCTAATTCTCTTTCCTCCTCTCTTCTCCTTTCTCAACCGCTTCTTCCCAGCCCCCCTATCTCTTTACCCTTTCCTCTCTATTTCTCTTTCCTCTTCTCTTCCCCGTCTTTACTCTCTTCCGGCCATACTCCCTCTCCCTCTCCCTTTCTCTCTCTTTATCTCATCCTGTGTATTTCTCTTTCCTCCTGTCTTCCCGCTTCTTCACTCTCTCCCAGCCATACTCATTCTCTCTCTCTTTCTCTACCTTTATCTCTCCCTCTCTATTTCTCTTTCCTCCTCTCTTCCCCCTCTTCAATCTCTTTCTCCCGGCCATACTCCCTCTCCCTCTCCCTTTCTCTTTTCTCTTTATCTCTACCTCTCTATTTCTCTTTCCTCCTCTCTTCCCTTTCTTCACTCTCTTTCTCCCAGCCATACTCACTCTCCCTCTCCATCTCTCTTTATCTCTACCTCTCTATTTCTCTTTCCTCCTCTCTTCCCCCTCTTCAATCTCTCCCAGCATACTCATTCTCTCTCCCTTTCTCTCTCTTTATCTCATCCTCTCTATTTCTCTTTCCTCCTCTCTTCCCCCTCTTCACTCTCTTTCTCCCAGTCATACTCCCTCTCCCTCTCTCTCTTTATCTCATCCTCTCTATTTCTCTTTCCTCCTCTCTTCTCCCTTCTTCACTCTCTTTCTCCCGGCCATACTCCCTCTCCCTCTCTCTCTTTCTCTTCCCTCACCCGTTTTTCTAGGAGAGAAAAAGAGACCGCTAACTACACAAGCTAAAGAATAAAGGCATGTTCTTCTAGCTGTCTGGTTGAGTTCTTTTCTCTTTTCTCATCTCCTTGTTCTTCTTTCTCTTGTTTTTCACGGTTTAGCGGCCTCTACGTGCTTTTTCTTACATTCGTTGGGTTTAACTAGGGAAGTACGTGGTTTAGGTTTTCCCTTTTTTTTCATTTTTTTGTTTTTATTTGCTCTTATTTTCGTTATTGTTATTGTGCGTTTGGATTATGTTTGGTTGATTCCTGCTATTTTATCTCTTTGCTTATTCATGTGATCTTGTTTGGATATTTTTGTGCGTCTTATCGCTCTGTTTACTTATTTATTTGATTGTCTGTTATTGTTATATTTATTCCTTTTTTACATACATAGCTCCGCTATGGTATTGTGGCTGTCAAATAGTTTGTATTTCTAATCTCTTATTAATTCATTCTGTGTTCATATTTCATCCATTTCTTCACCTGTTCATTAAGAAAAAAATAATTTCCAGAACGCAACGCATAACACACGCCAAAAAGAAACAAACAAAAACAAAAACAAAACAACAACAAAAAAAAACAAAACATCTAGACACAAAACACCCACAAAAACCAACACTGACCCTCATTCCATCCCACCGTAGGGACACCAAAAACACACGCTCTCCCTCAACACAAAAGATCAAACGAAGAAAAAAAAAAGAAAAAAAGAAAAAGAGGATAAAAAAGTGGGGAACAAGAGAGCGCCAAAGAAAAAAAAAAAGAAAGAGGATAAAAAAAAAGTGGGGAACAAGAGAGCGCCAAAAAAAGAAAAAAAAAAGAAAAAGACGATAAAAAAAGTGGGGAACAAGAGAGCGCCAAAGACCACCCTGTGCCTATGTTCTCCTCTTTCCTCTTTCGGCCGAGGTCAGGCGCGCAAAGACACCCTTTTGAATGGACTGCGGCTCGTGAATGGAGAGGCGGATGGAACGGGATGTC
>NC_091562.1:41031851-41044351 GCF_042767895.1 Penaeus vannamei
ATTATAATAATGATAACAGTATCAATAATAATCATAGTGATATTAATGATGATAATAATAATAATAATTATGATAATGATAATGGTAACAATAATGATAATAACTATACTAACAATAACAATAATAGTGATTATAATAATTTCAACAATAAAACTAATGATGGTAATAAAAAGATAACAATAACAGTATTAATAATGATAATAACAATAATGTTGATGATGATGATAATGATAGTAATAATGATAATAATGATAGCAATAATGATAATGATAACTTTAATGAAGGTAATAATAGGGATAATAATAATAATGATAATGATAATAATAGCAATAGTAATGTCAATAATAATGATAATGGTAATAATAATAGCAATAATAATAATAATAATAATAATAATAATAATAATAATAATAATAATAATAATAATAATAATAATAATAATAATAATAATAATAATAACAGTAATAAGGATATCAATAGTGATAATAGTAATAAAAATGATGATAAATAAAAATGAATATGATGACAATGATAATGATAGTATAAAAGATTATAGTAATGATAATAATAATGATAATGATAATAATGATAATGAAAAAATAATGATAATGATGACGATGATGATAATAGTGATGATAATAGTAATGATAATAATGATACTACTACTGTTAATAATAATGATGATGATAATAGTAATAATGATCATGATAATGATAATGATAATAATTATCACAAAAACAATAATAATGATAAATACTGATGGTGATGGTGATTAAAATGAGAATGCAAATTATAAAACTATTGATAATGAAACGAATAAAATGCTGCAGTTGTTGCAATGGTACAAATAAAAAATAATAATGACAATGATACAAAGATAAAAGTAACGAATTAATGATACTGATATTGGATAGTAACAAAATTAAAGTGACGATGACACTTATATAATCACGATGACAGTGATGATGATACATGAATCCTGAAGTTCATCAGTATTATGAAGATAATCCTGCAGATATCACTAATGCTATCAATAATGTGAGGATCAACATTTTTTCCCCATAATCCTATCGGACCAAAGTAAGTACTCAGTAAATATATGTAAATACAATGCATCGATATAAAAGGAAGTAAATACAACTTGATATATTGCTGTCTAAAAAACAAACAAAAAAAAAAAAAAAAAAAAAAAAAATTAAGAACTTCAAGGCATTATTTCGTTTTTCTAAGAATGTTTGTGTTACTGACAAAGTAATAAAGAAAAAGCACATAAAAACGTTAATATCAATATGAGGACCGCTGCTCTTACTACAACTAATAAGACAATATTAATGATGGTAACGATGATAAAGATTTTAACCTTAATGATACTAGTACTTACACTAATAAAAAAACAACTGACATTTCAAAGTCAGTGTTTATATTTCGCCTAATTATCACAATACTCTGAAAATATCATAAATCTAATCTTTGACTAATAGTTCAAACAAATACCTCCCTTGGTTTGATACCTGTCTGCCGAGTGGCTTCTTAGCTTGGTGATGCGATGACTCAGCAAAATAAGCAAACTGAGAAGGATGAAATTAAGTTACGGAAACGTGGAAATACAAACAAACAAGATAGAAAATATAGATACAGACAAACATGGAATATTAGATTAAGAAATTAAGAAAAACGAACGAAAATTCTAACACAAGCAAACATACAAAATGCGCGCACACACACACGCACAAACACACACACGAACAGGCACACACACACACATATACGAACACACACACACAAACACGGAAAACAAACAAACAAACAACCACTCAAAAGAAAAGAAAAAAGACCCAAAAAATCACACAGAAACAAACAAAACCCCCAAAAGAAAAACAATCTTCGAACATGCAAAACAAAACAGAAAACAATTGAAAAACGAGAAACGCAGATTACAGGATTAACAGCAAGGATTTCCCAAAGCTCCAGGATTACAAACCAGGATCGGGATTGTATCTGATGTGCAATCGGCGATTAACTAAATCGGAAAAACGAAGATCTGATATTAATCCTTCCATGTTTCCGGTTCATAGTTAATCCCAATCTGGTGAATAGAGACAGATTTTATATAGTATGCAATCAATCATAAATACAGATGGGTATTAACAGTAAAAAAAAAAATATATATATATATTACGGAGATCACGGCGATTAAAAGAGAAAGAAAGAAAAAAATAGAGGATAGTGGTATTACGTTAATATTGCTGGAAATCAAAATTATAAATGTTATAATGATAAGAATAAGAATAATAACCCTAATGATTATAATGATAACATTAATGATTATAATAATGATAACAGTATCAATAATAATCATAGTGATATTAATGATGATAATAATGATAATAATGATTATGATAATGATGATAATAATAATGATTATAATAATAGTAACAATGATAATAATAACAATAATAATGATGATGATAATAATAATAATAATAATAACAATAATAATAATAATAATAACGATAATAATAGTAATAATAATAATAATAATAATAACAATAGTAATGATAATAATAATAATGATAATAATAATAATAATAGCAATAAAAATGATGATGATAATAATAATAATAATAATAATGATGATAATGATTATAATGACAATAACAATAATCGTGATTATAATAATTACAACAATAAAACTGATGATGGTGATAAAAAGATAATAATAACAGTAATGATAATAATAATAACAATAATGATGATGATGAAGATGATAATGATAGTGATAATGACAATGACAATAATAATAATGATTGCAATTATGATAATGATAACTATAATAAAGGTACTAATAGTGATAATGATAATGATGATAATAATGATAATAGTAATAATAATGACAATAATAATAATGATGATGATGATAATAATAATAATAATAATAATAATAATAATAATAATAATAATAATAATAATAATAATAATAATGATAATAATAATAATAATAATAATAATAATAATAATAATAAAATAATAATAACAATAATAGAATAATAATAATAATAATAATAATAATAATAATGATAATGATAACAATAATAATAATGATAAGAATAAAGATATTAATAATGATAATAGTAATGATAATGATATGAAAATGATGATGATAAATAACAGTGAATATAATGATAATAATAATGATGATATAAAAAATATAGCAATGATAATAATAATGATAATGATCAGAATGATAATAATGAAAAAATAATGATAATAAGGACGATGATGATATTAGTGATGACAATAGTAACGATAATAATGATACTACTACTACTACTAATGATGATGATGATATAAATAATGATCATGATAATAATAATGATAATGATAATAATTATCACAAAACAATAATAATGATAAATACTGATGGTGATGGTGATTACAATGAGAATGCAAATTATAAAACTATTGATAATGAAACGAATAAAATGCTGCAATTGTTGCAATGGTACAAATAAAAATAATAATGACAATGATACATAGATAAAAGTAATGAATTAAGGATAATGATATTGGAGAGTAACAAAATTAAAGTGACGATGACACTAAAATAATCACGATGACAGTGATGATGATACATGAATCCTGAAGTTCATCAGTATTATGAAGATAATCCTGCAGATATCACTAATGCTATCAATAATGTGAGGATCAACATTTTTTCCCCATAATCCTATCGGACCAAAGTAAGTACTCAGTAAATATATATAAATAGAATGCATCGGTATAAAAGGAAGTAAATACAACTTGATATATTGGTCTTAAAAACAAACAAACAAACAAACAAAAAAAAAAACTTATTTAAGAACTTCAAGGCATTATTTCGTTTTTCTAAGAATGTTTGTGTTACTGACAAAGTAATAAAGAAAAAGCACATAAAAACGTTAATATCAATATGAGGACCGCTGCTCTTACTACAACTATTAAGACAATATTAATGATGGTAGCGATGATAAAGATTTTAACCGTAATGATACTAATACTCATACTAATAAAAAAGCAACTGCCATTTCAAAGTCAGTGTTTATATTTCGCTTAATTATCATAATACTCTGAAAATACTATAAATCTAATCTTTGACTAATAGTTCAAACAAATACCTCCCTTCTTTACACATGACAAATACCTCGTTTGTGTATATATGAAAACATCCCAATGACATCTACAAATAACATACAATCATTTACAATATATACATATTTCTTTCATATTTTTTTCCCGTCAGGTCAAAATGTCAACCCTACCCGATCTGTCTCTGTCTTTGGAACTAATTAACATTATGACAGTTCAACACAACTAAACATTTTGTTCCGTGACCCCGCTAATGAGAACCAAACAGTGATTGATACTTATTACGTAATAACTGGTTTAGAGAACGAAGGCAGATTGACCGGGTTGGGAATCTGTTGATAAATTGTTGGGTATGTCATATTTTTTTTCTCTCTTTTTTTCGTGTATTTTTTTTCTTACGGTTTTTGTTTTTTTCTTCTATTTCTTTTTCTGTTGATTTTTTCTTCTTCTTCTTCTAGTATTATTTTCGTTGTTATCAGTATTTTATCATTATTATTGTATGTATTATCATTATTCTTTTCTTTTGTCTAACCATATCTTTATTTTTTTGCATACACACATACTAACTGACAGACAGACACAGACACACAAACACACACACAAAACAAGAAGAAGAAGAAGAACAGCAACAACGACAATACAATAGAAACATCAAAAACAATAACAACTACAACAGAAACAACAACAAAAACAATAACATCAACAACAACAATAAAAACTACTACTACCACAATAACTACAACAATAGAAACAACAACAACAACAAAAAGTAAGAAATACATCAACAACAACAAAACCAAGAAAGATATAGAAAGAAAATTCACGAAAGTAGACAAGGAAAAATCAGGCTCATTACCCACCCAGACTTCTCCAGCATAAATGTAGACTGACTGAGGACTTGATGAACAATTAAGGAGGATATAACGAAAGTTGTTCCATGTGTCTGGCTTGTGTGGATTAGCGACTGTGACGACTTTTTTTTTGGCGAAAGTCGGGTCGTGGTGCCGGGTCGTTGGCTGACAGTTTTTTTTAAGAATTCGCTTCATGGGGTGTTTTTTCGTGTTTTTTTTTTTTTTGTGATTATGGGCTTTGTTTATAACTTTTTTTTTTTTCCTTGGATGATTATGGGGTTTGTATATAACTTTTTTTTTTGGGGGGGGAGTTATGTTTTCTTAATTTTCTTAAAAAAGGGTAGATTTTTTATTATTATTATTATTATTTAAGTGTTTGGTTCTATAAAAAAGGACTCAATTAAGTTTAACGAATATTGAGATTGTGATGAAAATGTGTTTTGGATCAGAACAATGATAGTATTGGTAAGTGATAATGATGATTAGTAGAATAAGAATGATACGGTTAATAATAATGATAGTAATAATGTTAATAATGGCGGTGGTATTTTTAAAAAATAAAAACTGTGATATTAAGTAATTATTTTTATGATAATGATTATAATGATAAAAAGTGACAGAGGATAAAGAGAATAATAGTAATAATGATAGCGATGCTATAGCAAGACGATAAAAAAACACTTCTATAATATTATCATAGTGAAAATTATGAATACTTGCTTTCACAGAAAAAGACATTACTTAATGTTCATTAATTCATACAAGCCTTCTCATGTTCGCCACTTGACATCAAAGACAATTTACTCTCGTTCTTCTCTCTCTCTCTCTCTCTCACTCACTTTCTCTCCCTCTTTCTTTCTCTCTTTCCTTCTCTCTCTCTCTCTCTCTCTCTCTCTCTCTCTCTCTCTCTCCTTCTTTCTTTCTCTCTTTCCTTCTCTCTCTCTCTCTCTCTCTAACTCTCTCTCTATCTAAAAAAAAAAAAAAAAAAAAAAAAAAAAATGTGTGCAACATGACATCGCTTTTCCACTCCCTCTTATAGCTCATCGCAACACCGACTTCATTTCCTTCACATTTCTTCTATCTTTCACCTGTTTTCTTCTGATTTCTTCCATTTCCTTTATTCTAAAAGTATCTGTCTCTCTCAGGTACTCAGTAATTCATTAAGAAAATAGATAATTTTATTTATTTCCCGCTATTTCGTACCTTGCGCATGCCGATCCTCATCTTTCTAACTTACAACGCCATCTGTTGCCATTTTTTCGCATTATCCATGATCATTGTCGGTATCCCTATGATAATAATTTAGATTAATTGTATTATCAAGATTAATAACATTATGTATCCTCATTATTATTGAAAATGTTGTGTGGATTATAAAAGGTAAGAAAAAAAGTGTGATGTATATTTATTTTATGCTACTAATAGTATTTTAACGATAGTGAAGATAATAACAATTATGATGATATAAACAATGTCAAAAACAATAACAATTACGATATAGATAATGATTTTGATAGAATATGATAAAGATTTAATTCTTCTTTTTAGTTATAATCAGTGCATTATGATATAGAATTTTCTCATTTCGTGTATCTTCTTTTTCGAAATAATATGATTCAGGTTCTTGAGTTTCCGTAGCATCTAAAGATTGTTTTTATTATCATTATTTTTTACCCCCCCCCCCACTTTTTTTTTTTTTGGGGGGGGGGGTATGTAACGATCGCTTACGCATTTTATTTTTGAATTATTGTGGTGTTGATAAAGATGTTCTTATTATTACCTTATTATTATAGTTATTGTTGTTATTACTGTTGATTTTCTTCTTAATTTTATATATATATATATATATATATATATATATATATATATATATATATATATATATATATATATATATATATATATATATTTTTTTTTTTTTTTTTTTTTTTTTTTACTAATATTATCATCATTATTATAATATTGCTATAACAGTATCTTCATCACCACCACCGCCACTGCCACCACCATCTCCTCCATCACCATCATCATCATAATCACCACCATCACCACCACCACCTCCAACACCATCATCATCACAATCATCACCATCACCAACACCACCACCTCCTTTATCACCACCATTGCCACCATCATCATAATCATCACCACCATTACCACCACTACCACCTCCTCCATCACCACCACCACCACCACCATCACCACCACCACCTCCTCCTCCATCACCACCATCTCCTCCATCACCACCACCACCTCCTCCTCCTCAATCACCATCACCACCACCACCATCACCACCACCACCACCTCACCACCTCTTCACACCCGTAATTTCTTGAAGTATTTTCCCGAAAGCAATTCACTGCAAGGCTTTCTGCAATTGCATAACACTGCCTCCACATCTCACCTTTGACCTCTGTGAACACTCGATAATTCAAACGCGATTTAACTATATCATGAATAAAGAAAAATAATTATTCTCTGAGACATGCGCATGGCACTTAGATGTCAAGTGGTGATATTTACTGCTTGCATTTTTATTTCTTTAGATATTCTTGTTCTGTTTTTTTTTATCTGTATGTTATTATATTTTAGTTGTTGTTGTTTATTTATTCATTTATGTATTGTTATTATTAGTGTTATTATTATTATTACTATCGTCATTATTATTATTATTACTATCATTCTTCTTATTATTATTATCATCATCATTATTGCTATTATTTCTATTACTATCATTATTGTTATTATTTCTATTACTGTCATTATTGTCATCATTATTATCCTTCTTATTATTATTATTATTAAAAAATAAAATAAAACAAGTAAAATAAATAAATAAGAAATAAAGATAAATCGATAAACAATAAATAAGAAAATAAAAAAAAATCCCCCCCATGTTTCAATCTTACTTCAACCTCCTTAAATGGATAAAGTTTATTCGCTCACTCAATCAGATGCGAAATTCCTCACTCAAAACTCATTAATTTTTTTCAACCAACGTCCCTGCTTCAGGTTTTTTAGAAAATCCATTAGATTATGGATCTGAGGCTTTTATCTTTTTTTTCATATATAACCATTATTATCATCATTATTATTATTATTATTATTATTATTATTATTATCATTATTATTATTATTATTATTATCATTATTATTATTATTATTATTATTATTGTTATTATTATTATTATCATTATTATTATTATTATTATTATTATTATTATTATTATTATTATTATTATTATCATTATTATTACTATCATTACTATTACTATTATTATTATTATCATCATCATCATTATTATTATTTATTCATTTTCTTTTTTTATTGGTTTATTAATACACTTGATGGTGATATGGTGTTTGTGGTGATGGCGAGATGTGGTTGACTGTTATCTAAAATTGATTACCTAATAAAAATTACTTTTCATAAACGCAATGTCATAAAACATAAATTGCTTTCAGACGATAATAAAATATAAAGTAATAATATCCCTCGTTTTTAAATATTGTCAAATGATACATTTTTTAATTCCCAGATTACATGACTCATTTTCTCTCTCTCTCTCTCTCTGTTTATCTTTTTCATATCTATTTTTCTTTCTTCTTCTTATCCTTAAAAACGCATTTTCCTTCTCTTACAATTTATATGTTAAATACTTTTTCGCATTTTTAGACATCGCTAATCTCACAAAAAAAAAAATTCATGACACCTCCTTCCTGACATGCAGTGCTGTGTGATTTATGAATTATGTTATATTTAAGTCGGGAACTTTTCCCTAACAGCAACTTTCATATTTTTCCCTGCTTGTCATCCGTCTTTTGGAATAAAGAACGAAGAAAGTTGAGATGGAAGTAAATAAGTGAGAGGGAGAGGGAGAGGGAGAGGGAGAGGGAGAGGGAGAGGGAGAGGGAGAGGGAGAGGGAGAGGGAGAGGGAGAGGGAGGGAGAGGGAGAGGGAGAGGGAGGGAGAGAGAGGGAGAGGGAGGGGGAGGGAGGGAGAGGGAGAGGGAGAGGGAGGGAGAGGGAGAGGGAGAGGGAGAGGGAGGGAGAGGGAGAGGGAGGGAGGGTGAGGGAGAGGGAGAGAGGGAGGGAGAGGGAGAGGGAGGGAGAGGGAGAGGGAGGGAGAGGGAGGGAGAGGGAGGGAGAGGGAGAGAGAGAGGGAGAGGGAGAAGGAGAGGGAGAGGGAGGGAGAGGGAGAGGGAGAGGGAGAGGGAGGGAGAGGGAGAGGGAGGGAGAGGGAGAGGGAGGAAGAGGGAGAGGGAGAGAGAGGGAGAGGGAGAGGGAGGGAGAGGGAGGGAGAGGGAGAGAGAGGGAGAGGGAGGGAGGAAGGGAGAGGGAGGGAGAGGGAGAGGGAGGGAGAGGGAGAGGGAGGGAGAGGGAGAGGGAGGGTGAGAGGGAGGGTGAGAGGGAGAGGGAGGGAGAGGGAGAGGGAGGGAGAGGGAGGGAGAGGGAGAGGGAGGGAGAGGGAGGGAGAGGGAGAGGGAGGGAGAGGGAGAGGGAGAGGGAGGGAGAGGGAGGGAGAGGGAGGGAGAGGGAGAGGGAGGGAGAGGGAGGGAGAGGGAGGGAGAGGGAGAGGGAGGGAGAGGGAGGGAGAGGGAGGGAGGAGAGGGAGAGGAGAGGGAGAGGGAGGGAGAGGGAGGAGGGAGGGAGGGAGAGGGAGAGGAGGGAGAGGGAGGGAGAGGGAGGGAGAGGGAGGGGAGGGAGAGGGAGAGGGAGGGAGAGGGAGGGAGAGGGAGAGGGAGGGAGAGGGAGAGGGAGGGAGGGAGAGGGAAAAGAAGGGAGGGAGAGAAGGAGAGGGAGAGGGAAAAGAAGGGAGGGAGAGAAGGAGAGGGAGAGGGAAAAGAAGGGAGGGAGAGGAAGGGAAAGGCAAGGAAAGGGGGAAGGGAGAGGAAGAAAGATACAGTATCGTCCTGTAAACGATCTTTCTTTACAATCAAAAGTACCATTATGACTCTTCTAGCCATTATCATCACAATTTTCCCCATCTCCTCTCTCCATAAGCATTATCATCAAAATCATCAGTATCACCATCATTATCAAAGTCATCAGTATCATCATTATCAAAATCATCACTGTCATCATTATCAAAATCATCACTATCATCATCGTCGTCATCATCATTTTCCGTATCTCTCTCCACTCTCCATAATCATCATCATCATCATTTTCCGCATCCCTCTCCTCTCTCCCTAAGCATCACCACCACCACCATCATCATCAACCCCCCCCCCCTCCCACTCATCTCGGCCATCCCCATCATCATTCTCTCCCTCTTTCTCCTCTCCTGATCTCTCCCGCACCTTCGTTTGCATCTCTCGCCATAAAAGTTTTCCCAACCCGGCATCACTCAGCCTCGCCGTCGAAAGCACTTCTCGTCAAAGATTTTAATATCCTTTCACGACTGTCAAAATGCCTCTGTCTATGTCACCTGAGTCATATTCTTTTAAATCTCTCTCGCTCTCTCTCTCGCTCTCTCTCTCTCTCGCTCTCTCTCTCTCTCTTTTCTTTCCTTTGCACTCGATATCACAAATCAGCGTTATTAATGGGGCGCTTACGTCTTAGGAGATAGAATTGTGGTTATCATCTTCATAATCTGAGATATTACTTGGGTCTTTGTGATAATCCACTTTAGGAATATTATCGTTATTATAATTTACCATTATCGTTAGCTTATTTGTCATAATCTAAAAGATATAGTAGCAAAGGTTCATTTTTACACAATATTCGCGCATCTTCATTATTATAATTCTTATCATTTTTTGCTATTATTACCATCTCTGCTACACCATCATCACTCACATATAAGTGTTGGATAGAAATGTGTACACTGTACCGGAAAGAGAAAAAAATTGTAGTGTACACGGGAAGAAAGACAAATTGGTGTAATGCACAACAGGAAGAACAGAAAATGGAAATGCACATTACACATAAAAAAACAACAACAACAACAAAAAATAGTATTCACGAAAAGAATTTATACAGTACATACCAAAAAAAAGGAAAGTGGGCTTTATAAACACACACCAGAGCGGAAAAAATCAAATATGATAAACCCTTAAAAGGAAAATTATTTGTATATACTCCACATCAGGAAGAAAAAAGAATTTGTATAATACACACCAAAAAAACAAACAAACAAACAAAAAAAAAAAAACGTACATTCCACACCAGAAAAAAATACAATAAACCACAACCCAAAAAAATTCAACACACACCAGAATAAAAATCATAAAAACACCACCAGAAAAAAACAACAAAAACAAACCACACAACCCGCACCCGAAAGAAAAATGGACCTTGTACAACCCACACCATACACGCGGAAGCTGCAACGACCACCAAATCCCCTGTAGAGACGAGAAGAGCCTCCCCGCCCGTCCCGAAGAGGAAACAGAAGCCGGCAAATGTGCTCTCCACGCCCTTGTCTGCGGGAGATTCACTCTGGGATGACGGACCTCGTTTGGCCAATACGCCCTATGTGGTGAGAGGGAGGGAGAGGGAGAGGGAGAGGGACTGAGGGAGAGAGAGGGAGGGGGAGGGGGAGAGGGAGAGGGAGAGGGACTGAGAGTGAAAGGGAGAGGGAGAGGGATTAGCGGAGGGAGAGGGATTGAGGGAGGGAGAGTGAAAGGGAGAGGGAGAGGGAGAGGGAGAGGGAGAGAGAGGGGGGAGAGGGAGGGGGGAGATGGAGGGAGAGGAGGGAGAGGTAGAGGGAGGGGGGAGAGGGAGAGGGAGAGAGGGAGAGGGGAGGGAGGGAGGGAGAGGGGGGGGAGAGAGGGGGGAGAGGGAGAGGGAGAGGGAGAGGGACTGAGGGAGGGAGAGGGACTGAGGGAGGAGAGGGAGGAGAGGGGGAGAGGGAAAGGGAGAGGGAGGGAAGGAGAGAGAGGGAGAGAGAGGGGGAGAGGGAGAGGGAGGGGAGAGGAGAGGGAGGAGAGGGAGAGAGAGAGAGAGAGAGAGAGAGAGAGAGAGAGAGAAAGAGAGAGAGAGAGAGAGAGAGAGAGAGAGAAGAAGGAAGAAGAAGAAAAAGTAAAAGCAAAAGAAGAAGAAAAGGAAAAGAAGAAGTAGCAAAAGAAAATAATAATAATAATAATAATAATGAGAAAACGAATAAAAAGAAAGAAAAGAAAAGAAGTAGAAAAAAGAAGAAGAAAAAGAAGAACAAAAAACAAGAAAAAAGAAAAAGAAAACGCCTAAAAAGAAAAAAGAAAAGAAGAAATAAAATAACCGAGCACGCATAACACAGCCTGCACCTCAGCCAGCTTCGGAGAGCTTCTGGCCTGAGTGAAACTAGTTTGCATTTGAAGAGCTCGAGATAGTGCTAGGAAGAGCCAGGCAGCTCTAGAAGCACAAGACCTGGAGAAAGAAATAGGCATTTTGTTTCTATACATTCAAAATTACTTGTTTATACACCCTACTTATGTGTAGTTCACTTAACAAGCTACTTAAAGACGCATGTGTTTGATTATGATATAAGGAAAGCCAGTCTGTAATAATCATATAAGGAAATAAATGATGTACTTAATA
>NC_091562.1:41054351-41056851 GCF_042767895.1 Penaeus vannamei
TCCACATCGGCAACGTAAGGTTACATCTATCGATATATATGCAAATTAACCAGCTGTAGCTTTGGAAGTTTCGGAAAATTGTGTCTCCGTGGACATGTCCTGGTAGGTTGTTATCACAGGAAATGCTTTGAAAAGTGCCTTCGTTATTCATTCTTGACTTGGACATGTATTACACACACACACAAGTATATTCATTTATATATATATATATATATATATATATATATATATATATATATATATATATATATATATATATATAAAGATAGATAGATAGATAGATAGATATTGACATACGTGCGTATATATGTGTATATATGCATAAAAACATACATACACACACACACACACACACACGTATATGTGTGTGTGTATCTGTGTGTGTGTGTGTGTGTGGGTGTGTGTAGATATGTATTGACATATGTTTGTGTGTATGTTGTATGCATGTGCGAGTGTGAGTATCCAGTCACTTTATCTAGACACACATAAGCGATCATACGAAAAAAAAAAAAATTATCTGTCGAAAAATAACTTCGTGCCTGACTTTCCCTCACCTCCAGCGTAGTGCACGAGGAGAGAGAGAGAGAGAGAGAGAGAGAGAGAGAGAGAGAGAGAGAGAGAGAGAGAGAGAGAGAGAGAGAGAGAGAGAGAGAGAGAGAGAGAGAGAGAGAGACAGAGAGAGAGAGCGAAAGCGAGAGAGCGAGAGAGCGAGAGAGCGAGAGCGAGAGCGAGAACGAGAGACTGACAGAAATAGAGAGACAGAGACAGACAGAGACAGACCGAGAGCGAGAGAGAGCGACAGCGAGAACGAGAGACAGACAGACAGACAGACAGACAGAGACAGAGAGCGAGAGCGAGAACGAGAGACAGAAACAAACAGAGAGAGACAGAGAGAGAGAGCGAGAGAGGGAGAGAGAGGCTCCAGGCACGAAGAGGAGGAGGAGGTTTTGGGCAAATTGTGTTGCGAATGCGCAGGATTCCTCATCGAGAAAGAGATGAGGAGAATGTTTACGCGAGTTTGAAATAGCGAAGGACTCGTGAAACTTCCGGAGAAGGTTCACCGTTACGGACATAATTAATGGAGGAATCTTTTGTAGTCGCTGAAGGCTTTGTCTGAATTTTTTTTCTTCTTTGTTCTTCTTTCATAAAAGGAAGCGAATTGTTGGGCAACAAGTGTAAATAGATTCAAGAGCGTACGAATACTTGCGAGCACACATAAAGTCATGGGGGATATATGTATAAATATGTATAAATATGTATATATATATATATATATATATATATATATATATATATATATATATATATATATATGCATATATATATATATATATATACATATATATATATATATATATATATATATATATATATATATATATATATATATATATAAATATATAAATATATATATATGTATATATATTTATATATATACACATATATATATACATATATATATTTATATATATATATATATATATATATATATATATACATATATACACACACACACACACACACACACACAC
Organism: Penaeus vannamei; assembly: GCF_042767895.1. Taxonomy (NCBI): domain Eukaryota; kingdom Metazoa; phylum Arthropoda; class Malacostraca; order Decapoda; family Penaeidae; genus Penaeus; species Penaeus vannamei. The sequence goes on from NC_091562.1 coordinate 41,055,884, forward strand.
ACACACACACACACATATATATATATATATATATATATATATATATATATATATATATATATATATATATATATTATACATATACACACACACACATACATATATATACATGAGTGTATGTGTATAGAATTAACAAAAAAGTATGAAAACAAGCAAATCACATCCTCTTCATGAATCCAAAATCCCCACTCACCACCCCCCACCCCCATCCCCCACTCTCCCCCCCCCTCAATGCTCCCGACACCCAGTGCCTTATCTCCCACCTTCGCCACCGATTGGCTTATAGCACTTTAATGCCCTAAAATGAGGAGGAACGCATGCCACGCCAGACATCAAAGCCTTAGCTACAACACGGAATTGGGGGATGGCTTTGTCTGCACTCCAGTCTGTGAAGCCAGTGCATGCAACGCCCCCCCCGCCCCCCCCCCCCGGCTGTTGACGCATTGCATGGCAGGCGGGTTATGATCGTAGATAAAGCGCGGAGTTGAATGAGTCTCATATGCAGACGGGATGGTAGTGTTGGAGAGAACGGAGATAATTTTTTTTTGTGTGTCTATGAAAAACCAAAAAAAAAACAACAATAAAAAAAAACAAAATATATAAAAACAAGTGAAAAAAGTTTGTTTTTCTGTCTAAGGAAAAAACAACAATTTTGTGTGTCTATGAAAAACCAAAAAACAAAAAAACTAAAAAAAAAGTGCAGAAAGTTTTTTTTTCTGTCGTCTAAGGGAAAAAAACAATAACAACAACAAATAACGAATTGATATGAAGACGGAATGGCAGTGTTGGAGAGAAATCTGAGGAGTATTTTGTCGAAAACAAAAAAAAATGTAAAAAGTTTTTTTTTCTGTGTTTAAGGAAAAAACAACAACAACAACGAATAACGAAGATTTTTTTTTGTATCTAAGAAAACACAAACAAGCAAACAAAAAACAAAAAATACGATTTTTTTTGTTTTGTTTTCTTTC
>NC_091562.1:41064351-41069351 GCF_042767895.1 Penaeus vannamei
CACTATTATTGTTATTGTTTTAATGATTATTAATATCATTATTAACATTATCAACGTTGTCATTGTCAGTATCAGTATCACTATTATTATCATTATTATTATAATTATCATCATTATTATTATTAATATTATTATTATTATTATTATTATTATTATTATTATTATTATTATCATTATCATTATCATTATTATCACTATCAAGAACAATATTATTGTTACTGTTATTATCATTATTTTATTATTATCATTATTATTATTATTACTATCATTACCATTGTCGTCATCTTATTACTATTATCATTATTATTATCATTATCATTATTATTATTAGTAGTAACAATAATGGTCGTATCGTTATCCTTAATGTTGTTGTTGTTATAATTGTATCCTTACAACTATTAAAATCATAATTTTTATTAATATCATTACTATAACCTTTATTATTGTCACTATTAATATTACTATAATCAATATTGTCATCATCACCATCATTATCATCCTCATTATCATACTCACGTTCAGTATTATCATCAACATCATCATTATCATCATACTCATGTTCAATATTATCATCATCATCAACATCATCATTATCATCATCATCACTACGATTATATCTTTATCATTACCGTTATCATTATGTTAGTTTTAGGGATAGTGCTAAACCTCTCTTATATTTTATAGTTGCTTTAAGAATACAAAAAACTTTGAACCTGGTCTTGCATCTAAACCTATTCCCTTTCATATATTCCCAGAATAAGCAAGAAACAACACAACACAACAAATAAAGGAAAAAAACAAACAAACAAACAAACAAGAAAAAACAAGAACAACACGCACACAAACAACCATATTTCCCAATATACAGAAAACAACATGAGGAAGTCGAACCGTCTGTTTACATTACTGTGTGTATCTTATGATATGAGCAGTTGTTTATATTGTTTGTTTTTATTTCTTCGATTCCCTGTCTCCTTGTGGCTGAAGTCGAGGAGTCGAGTGAAGTGTTGAAGGAATTTGAAGGAATTTGTTGAAGGAAGTTGAAGGAATTTGTTGAAGGAAGTTGAAGGAATTTGTTGAAGGAATTTGAAGGAATTTGAAGGAATTTGTTGAAGGAATTTGAAGGAATTTGAAGGAATTTGTTGAAGGAAGTTGAAGGAATTTGAAGGAATTTGTTGAAGGAATTTGAAGGAATTTGAAGGAATTTGTTGAAGGAATTTGAAGGAATTTGTTGAAGGAAGTTGAAGGAATTTGTTGGAGGAAGTTGAAGGAATTTGTTGAAGGAAGTTGAAGGAATTTGTTGAAGGAAGTTGAAGGAATTTGTTGAAGGAAGTTGAAGGAATTTGAAGGAATTTGTTGAAGGAATTTGAAGGAATTTGAAGGAATTTGTTGAAGGAAGTTGAAGGAATTTGAAGGAATTTGAAGGAATTTGTTGAAGGAATTTGAAGGAATTTGAAGGAATTTGTTGAAGGAATTTGAAGGAATTTGTTGAAGGAAGTTGAAGGAATTTGAAGGAATTTGTTGAAGGAAGTTGAAGGAATTTGAAGGAATTTGTTGAAGGAATTTGAAGGAATTTGTTGAAGGAAGTTGAAGGAATTTGAAGGAATTTGTTGAAGGAAGTTGAAGGAATTTGAAGGAATTTGTTGAAGGAAGTTGAAGGAATTTGAAGGAATTTGTTGAAGGAATTTGAAGGAATTTGTTGAAGGAAGTTGAAGGAATTTTTTGGAGGAATTTGAAGGAATTTGTTGAAGGAAGTTGAAGGAATTTGTTGAGGGAAGTTGAAGGAATTTGTTGAAGGAAGTTGAAGGAATTTGTTGAGGGAAGTTGAAGGAATTTGTTGAAGGAAGTTGAAGGAATTTGTTGAAGGAAGTTGAAGGAATTTGTTGAAGGAAGTTGAAGGAATTTGTTGAAGGAAGTTGAAGGAATTTGTTGAAGGAAGTTGAAGGAATTTGTTGAAGGAATTTGAAGGAATTTGTTGAAGGAAGTTGAAGGAATTTGTTGAAGGAAGTTGAAGGAATTTGTTGAAGGAAGTTGAAGGAATTTGTTGAAGGAAGTTGAAGGAATTTGTTGAAGGAAGTTGAAGGAATTTGAAGGAATTTGTTGAAGGAAGTTGAAGGAATTTGAAGGAATTTGTTGAAGGAAGTTGAAGGAATTTGTTGAAGGAAGTTGAAGGAATTTGTTGAAGGAAGTTGAAGGAATTTGAAGGAATTTGTTGAAGGAAGTTGAAGGAATTTGAAGGAATTTGTTGAAGGAAGTTGAAGGAATTTGTTGAAGGAAGTTGAAGGAATTTGTTGAAGGAATTTGTTGGAGGAAGTTGAAGGAATTTGTTGGAGGAAGTTGAAGGAATTTGTTGAAGGAAGTTGAAGGAATTTGAAGGAATTTGTTGGAGGAATTTGAAGGAATTTGTTGAAGGAAGTTGAAGGAATTTGTTGGAGGAAGTTGAAGGAATTTGTTGAAGGAAGTTGAAGGAATTTGTTGAAGGAAGTTGAAGGAATTTGTTGAAGGAAGTTGAAGGAATTTGTTGAAGGAATTTGAAGGAATTTGTTGAAGGAATTTGAAGGAATTTGTTGAAGGAAGTTGAAGGAATTTGTTGAAGGAAGTTGAAGGAATTTGTTGAAGGAAGTTGAAGGAATTTGTTGAAGGAAGTTGAAGGAATTTGTTGAAGGAATTTGAAGGAATTTGTTGAAGGAATTTGAAGGAATTTGTTGAAGGAAGTTGAAGGAATTTGTTGAAGGAAGTTGAAGGAATTTGTTGAAGGAAGTTGAAGGAATTTGTTGAAGGAAGTTGAAGGAATTTGTTGAAGGAAGTTGAAGGAATTTGTTGAAGGAAGTTGAAGGAATTTGTTGAAGGAATTTGAAGGAATTTGTTGAAGGAAGTTGAAGGAATTTGTTGAAGGAAGTTGAAGGAATTTGTTGAAGGAAGTTGAAGGAATTTGTTGAAGGAAGTTGAAGGAATTTGTTGAAGGAAGTTGAAGGAATTTGTTGAAGGAAGTTGAAGTTGCATATGAGGAGAAAAAGGAAGTGAGTAGCATTTAAAATCTTGCAGAGGATGAAGTGTTGGTATCTTGGTGATGCTGATGGTGTTAGTTCTAAAACATTTCATCAAGTAAATCTTTATAGCTTCAGATGTGACGAGAAAAAAAAAGAAAAAGAAAAAGAAAAAAAAAGAAAAAAAAGAAAAAAGAAAGAAAGAAAGAAAGAAAGAAAATATATACATTTATTTATTTTTATTTTTATTAAATGTGTATGTGTTTGCTTGATTGGACCTACGTAAAGAAATATTCCTAAAGCGTATTTTATTCATATTTGGTCTAGAGCCGCATTTTGTGTACAGTGTAAATGATCATTTAACACAAGAATATATATGTATATATAAACACACACTTACATCAATTATTCCAAATACGAACATACACCCTTACAAATTATGAATATACATAATATAAAATATGAACATACACACTTAAAAATTCCAAACATACACACTTACATCAATTATTCCAAATATGAACATACACACTTACAAATTATGAATATACATAATATAAAATATGAACATACACACTTAAAAATTCCAAACATACACACTTACATCAATTATTCCAAATATGAACAAAATCCACCTTTGGCAAACAGCCTTTCCCGAGAACCAATAAAAACATGAGATTAAACCAACAGAAAAAAAGGGACACAAAACACCACGATTTAACAACATTTAAGAAGGCTTTGGAAATAAGCTTCTGTTATGACCTATTGTGACCTGAAGAGCAACAGATAGCTTTGATTGAGGTGAGTCGATTCATGTGATGTGAGGAGAATAACTTGTTCATAGTTACTGTATTCTTGTATTTTGATTTTTTGTTTTTGTTTGTTTGTTTTTTTGTTCGTAACTTGTCCAGGAAGGTTTTAAATATGGTGAAATTGGGATCGCAATCAATCTGTCTATCTATTGACCAATCAACCAGTCTGTTTATCTATCTATTTATCAATATATTTGCCTATCTACCCGTGACTTTATCTATCCATTCATCCATTTGTGTAAGAATGTATTTATCTAATTACTTACCTGGTTATCTTTATATCATTCATTCATCCATACATCACTCCACCCTCCCAGCTATCCATTCATCCATCCACCAATCCACTCATCCATCCATCTATCCACCCATCCATCCTTCCACCCACAAGCCTATCCATCCATCCATCCGCCCACCTATCCATCCATCCATCCACCCACCCGCCCATCCATCCACCCATCCATCCATTCATCCACCTACCCCACCATCAATCCAACCACCCACCCATCCATCCATCCATTGTTCCACCCACCCATCCATCCATTCATCCACACCCACCCATCCATCCAACCACCCATCCATCAATTCACCCACCTATCCATCCAACCACCCATCCATCCACCTATCCATTCCTATAAAAAGCGCATAAGCAACCCACCCTCAGTACTGTATTCCCCACCTCCCCCGCACCACATACCCCCCCCCCCACCCACTCTCTTCCCCTTCACGCCGCACTGCCCCCCCTTCCCCCTCCCTCCGCCCCCTCCCCCCCCGCTCGTCCTTTGATGACCCCCTCCCCCCCCTCCACCAAAGCATCCCCCCATCCCCCCCTCCCCGTCTTCCTGGCCACTTATGGAGCCTGTTGAAAGGAAAGAGTACTAAGTTCCCCCAAGTGATCTTCCACAATAGAAAAAAATTGACGTAAAGGATACATTTGCATAAATTTCTCTCTTTTCTCTCTCTTTCTCTCTCCTTCCTTCGCCTTCACATTCGCAGGCTATGAATATCTCGGGCGCTTCAAAGGGGGTAGGTCCCATCAAGGGAACAGCGTGGGTTCCAATGCTTTTTTTTCTCTTTTTGTTTTTTTCATTTTTTCCACTATTATTTGGTTACGTCAGACGTTTCCTCAATGCATACATGAGTGGCTTTTATAACTTGGCTTATGATACGTATTCTTTGTCCTTGTTGTTGTATTTATACGTAT
>NC_091562.1:41099522-41102022 GCF_042767895.1 Penaeus vannamei
CGTGGGGAGGGAGGGGAGAGAGGGAGGGAGGGAAAGGGGGGAGGGGGGGTGGGTGTTGGAATTCCATTTTCTTCCCTGGTGTTGAAGGGAAAAAGACAGCGGGGGGGGGAGGGGGAGGAGGGGGAGGGGGAGGGGGGAGGGGGAGGGGGGGGGTCCTTTATTGAGAGAGAGGAAAGTTATTTTTTCTCGGATTGGATATTTTTCTTTATGGATTCAAGGCCAAAGATAATCCTTGGTCACGACTGTGCCTTTTTTTTAATCTTTTATTAACCTTATTAATAATATTATTAATAATTTATCATTTATTAATTATTTTTTATTATTATCTATTATTCCATTTACTCATCATCTTTCTTACTCATTTACTCATTTTTATTTCTGTTATTTTGATATTATTATTTATTTCTTATTTTATTTTATTATATTTTATTTATTGTTATGTTTTCTTTTTTTCTTTTTTTTTTGAGAAAGAGGGGAATCTGTTAATTTTCTTTGGGTAATGATGTTGACATAGAGAATAATAATAATAATAACTTGACTGCATTTTTTTTCTTCTTTTTTTGCCAAAAATGACATCTTGACAACTTGACTACATCTATTACTAACTTTTGCTTTCTGTTTTTCTTCTCTCTCTCTCTGTCTCTCTATGTCTCTCTCTCTTTCTCTCTCTCTCTCTCTCTTTCTCTTTTTTTCTCTCTCTCTCTCTCTCTCTCTCTCTCTCTCTTTCGCTCTCTCTCTCTCTTTCGTTCTCGCTCTCTCTCTCTATCTATCTATCTCTTTCTTTCTCTCTCCCTCCCCTCTCCCTCTCTCTCTCTCTCTCTCTCTCGCTCTCATGTATTTATTCATTATTATTATTATTATTAATTTTTTTTTATATAAAAAATGCCTTGCCAAGGAGTCATAATTTGCCTACTCTCCTTTTGCACCATTTTTTTTTTTTTTTTTTTTTTTTTTTTTTTTGCTTAATCCATATCCTTTTCACCGAACAATTGGCCACTCAAAAGACTCCCTTAATTGGCACGTGTTTGTTTTGTTATTTTTTTTTCTCAATCTTATCACCTGTAATTCATTATTAATGGAATTTATTTAATCATCATTATCATTATTACTATTTTCATTTGTATTATTATCATTTTGTATACTGTTGTTGTCATTTGATAATTTTCATAGTAATTATCATATCACCATCATATTATTATTATTATATGAGTGTTTAATCTGCTCAAAAATCACATTATTGTTTCTATTATTTGAGTGTTTAATCTTCTCTAAAAAGCACATTATTATTATTATTACTATTTGAGTGTTTAATCTACTCCTTAAAAATCATATTATTATTACTATTATATGAATGTTTAATCTATTCTAAAAAAAAAAAAAAAAAAAATCCACTGGCGATTCTGTGTCGTATTTTGCACCACAGATATTCATCCCCTTGCTAGAGCGTTTGAAAATACGGTGTTCTCTATACCCCCCACACAAGCCTTTAACAACTACATCCCACTCCCACTCATTATCATAATAATTATTAACATAATAATTATTATCATAATAATTAACGTATTATCATAATACGTTAAGGCGTTCTCGATACCTCCCACACATATGCCTTTAACAACCACTTCCCACTCTGCATTTCCCATTCCTCCGATTCTCTCATTCCTCTTACCTCTTTCCTTCGTTTCACAAAATGACCTTACGAACCGACCCAATATTTGCATCAGCTTCGAAGGCTGAAATTCTTGCAGCTTCTTCGAGAATTATATAATCCGGCAGGTCTCGGAAGCGACACAATATTTTTCTTTAATAGTAATTTCTTATTCTATTCTTATTCTCTTCTTATACTTATTCTCTTATTATACTTATTCTCTTATTCTTCTTATTCTCTTCTTATTCTTATTCTCTTATTCTTCTTATTCTTATTCTTATTCTCTTATTCTTCTTATTCTCTTATCATTCTTATTCTCTTATTCATTTTTATTCTCTTCTTATTCTTATTATTTTCTTATTCTTCTTATTCTTCTTATTCTCTTATTATTCTTATTCTCTTATTCTTCTTATTCTCTTCTTATTCTTCTTATTCTCTTCTTATTCTTCTTATTCTCTTATTCTTATTCTTCTCTATTCTTCTCATTTTCTCATTCTTATTCTCTTATTCTTCTTATTCTCTCTTATTCTTCTCATTTTCTTATTCTTCTTATTCTCTTATTCTTCTTATTCTATGTATTCTTCCTTTATTCTTATTCTCTTTAATTCTATTTGTATTCTCTTCTTATTCTTATTCTCTTCTTATTCTTATTCTCTTATTATTCTTATTCTCTTCTTATTCTTATTCTCTTCTTATTATTATTTTCTTATTCTTCTTATTCTCTTATTCGTCTTATTCTCTTATCATTCTTATTCTCTTATTCTTATTATTCTTACTCTTCTTATTCTCTTATTCTTCTTATTCTCTTTTATTCTTATTCTCTTATTCTTCTTATTCTCTTCTTATTCTTAT
>NC_091562.1:41104522-41107022 GCF_042767895.1 Penaeus vannamei
AGAGAGAGAGAGAGAGAGAGCAAGAGAGCAAGAAAGGAATATATATTTCTCGCCTCTGCCTCTCTTCGCACAAAAGACCTTCCTTAGCCTTTCCTGCAGATTATTCCTCGCTTGGCTTCCCCATTCTTCCTATCTTCTTCTTTTCTTCCTTTCCCTCTGGCATATTACTAAATATATTCCAATATACACACTTTATTACTTTATCTCTCTATTACCATCCTTCTTGCACTATCAGTAAGAAGAAAGATGTTGTCTATGAGAGAAATAGATCGTATTCCTATAAGAAATTCAAGAGAAACACAAGATTTATTATGAAAAATAGATAAAAATACCAAGATCTAGTTTAAGAAAGAGAACGTAGAACCACAAGGAATTTAATGATAACACAAGAAAAAGGAGAAAAAAAGGATTATTGTAAGAAAAATATCCGTTTCGCTGAACAAAAGAAAAGAGAAGGAATAAAGAATTATAATAAGAAAATTGGTGGTTTCGCTCAACAAGAACAGAGGAAAAAGGGATAAAACGCGTTATGGAGGCTGGGGTGGTCAGGCGAGGAGGGAGGAGGGTGGGGGGGAAAAGGGAGAGGAGGGAGGAGGGTGAGGGGAAAAAGGGAGAGGGGGAAAAAAGGGAGAGGGGAGAAGGGGGAAAAGGGGAAAAGGGGGAGGAGGGTGGAGGGTGGGGGAAAAAGAGTGAAAAAGAGAGAAGGGGGGGAAAAGGGAGGAGGGTGGGGGGGGAAAAGGGAAGAGGAGGGGAGGAGGGGGGGGGGGAAAAGGGAGAGGGGAGAAAGGGGGGAAAGGGAGAGGGTGGAGGAAGAAGGGAGAAAGGGGAGGAGGGTGGAGAAAGAAGGGAGAAGGGGGAAAAGGGAGAGGGGAGAAAGGGGGGGGAAAAAGGGAGGAGGGTGGGGGAGGAAGAAAGGAAGGGAAGGGAGAAAGGGGAAAGGGAGGAGGGTGGGGGAAAAGGGAGAGGGGAGAAAGGGGAAAAAGGGAGGAGGGGTGGAGGAAGAAGGGAGAAGGGGGGAAAAGGGGAGGGTGGAGGAAGAAGGGAGAAGGGGGAAAGGGAGGAGGGTGAGGGAAGAAGGGAGAAGGGGGAAGGGGGAAAGGGAGGAGGGTGGAAAGGAAGAAGGGAGAAGGGGGAAAAAGGGAGAGGGGAGAAGGGGGAAAGGGAGGAGGGTGGAGGAAGAAGGGATAGGGGAGAAGGGGGAAAGGGAGGAGGGTGGGGGGGAAGGGAGAGGGGAGAAGGGGGAAAGGGAGGAGGGTGGAGGAAGAAGGGAGAAGGGGAAAGGGGAAGGGTGGGAAGAAAGAAGGGAGGGAAGGGGGAAAGGGGAAGGGTGGAGGAAGAAGGGAGATGGGGGGGAAAAGGGGAAGGGTGGAGGAAGGGAAAGGGAGAAGGGGGAAAGGGGAAGGGTGGAGGATGAAAGGGAGAAGGGTGAACGGTGAAGGGTGGAGGAAGAAAAGAGAAGGGGGAAAGGGAGAGGGTGGAGGAAGAAGGGAGAAGGGGAAAGGGGAAGGGTGGAGGATGGGAAGTGAGAAGGGGGGAAAGGGAGGAGGGTGGAGGGAAGAAGGGAGAAGGGTAAAAGGGAGAGGGTGGAGGAAGAAGGGAGAAGGGTAAAAGGGCGGAGAAAGAAGGGAGAAGGAATAGGGTGGTGAAAAGAAAGAAGGAAAAGGGTGGAGAAAGAAGTTAGAAAGGGGAAAGAAGGGGGTGGAGACAAAAGAAAGAAAGGAAAGGATGGAGTAAGAAGGAAGAATGAAGAAGGTGGAGAAGGAAAGAAGGAGAAGGCTGAGGAAAGAGAGGAAATACGAAATGCGAAAGAAAGAAAAAGAAGGAACAAGTCTTTAAGTGAAGGAAAATTTTGTTTCTTTGTAATCGTCGGTTTGTTGCATTTTATCTAAAAAAGAAAGAAAGAAAGAAAGAAAGAAAGAAAAATGTGTCGTATTTTCCTTGTTATGTTCAACCTCACTTTCATACTTTCTTTAGTAGTGGATGTGAAATAAACATTCTATTTATTATTTACTGAAGATTTTACTTATAGTCATATCATATCTGATTTGATATTATATTTGATTATATTATATCTGATTCTAATCATGATTTATATGATTCTTTTCTTTTCTTTTTCTTTTTTTTTAGGTTTTGACGGAAGACCGTGTCTTGCCTTCGAAATCACCCAAGACAAAATCTATTAACCGATAATTACGTTATTCGTCTTCGTCATCTCCCAAAGCCGTCACAGCATCCTTTTAAACTGCCGACTGAACACTTTGTAGAGATCTGAACACTCTTTAGAGATCTGAACACTCTTTAGAGATCTGAACACTCTTTAGAGATCTGAACACTCTTTAACAGGAGAAACCCGATCTCACATTTTAATTTTTTTTCCCCGATTTTTCGACCTATTTCCACCCCTCCCTTCCCTACCCCCTCTCCCCTTCCCCAATAACCCCCCCCTCCCCCCTTCCCCTACTCTCCCCCCCTCCTCCCCCTCTTTCCCCCTCCTTCCCTT
>NC_091562.1:41131623-41134123 GCF_042767895.1 Penaeus vannamei
TTTCACTCTGGTTATCTCCATCACAACACTCTCTTCTCAGCCACGTCAGTCTTCTTCCCCCACAATTCCTTCAATAACGTAGCTTCCGCATTATAATTTTCGGGGCTGGATTCACTGTTGTCTTGTGGAATCTTCCTTTAAGTTTCGCAGGAACTCGCAGTAAAACAATAGAAGAGAATTTTTACCAGTTATTCCCCCATACTTGCATTATTTGATGTATTTTCCTTGTTTGTTTCTATCTCCTCATCCAGAATCGCTCAAAGATAATTTATCCTTTATTAAATCCTTCTCGTCTGGCTTAATTGTGGCATCTTCAGCAATTTACTCATTTTGTCATGTATTCCGTTTTAAATAAAATATTTCATTTTTTTCTCTCTCTCCAGCGCTTCTTTCCATTTTTCTAAAGTCGCTTCTACCTCAGTCCCTGGCTTCAGCATACACCAGGATATGATCCACATATACATCATACAATAGAAAGCCTTCCTGCTCACGTTTGTCACTTCACAAGTTCCACATGCTTCTCATTTCTTGCCTTTTTTTATGTTTATCTTACTATCATATATGTATTTTTTCATCCTAGATTTGAAGTATTCGTTCATGAGAGATCTACTATCATGTATCATCTCAGAGACTTATAACTATTTCGAAATCTTTATATACTTCCCCCCCCCCCCCCCCCTTGTGTGAAGCCACATAGAAACGACGATACATCCATCGAATTTCATCATTGGTCATCACGGAATACAGCAGATAAGTACTATGATCTATAAAGCCATGTTCTGAATGTCTGAACAATAAAAGAACTATATTTCTAACAACCAAAAAAATTCCAGTGTTGATTAATATCACTGAGTCGACTGACTTGATTTAATCTAATATTTTTGAAACAACGATCGTCTTACAGTACACTTTAATTACGCCTATCACAGTACTAGAAATAAACGTAATAATAACGAAGATTTCTCATTCAGAATATAGCAGGGGAATTTTATCCTGTTACGGAAAAAAATATGCCATAAAAAGTACATTCTAATGTTGATTAAACCATAAAACATACTGGGTACGTATTGAATGATAAAGAAGATTGTGTTTAGATTTTAATTAAGGATAGCGAGTGAGATAGGTATAGAAATGGACAGGTAGATAGATATGTAGCTAGATGGGCAGACAGGTAGGATAGATAATTAGATATTTAGATAAATGAAAATAGAGAGATAGGTAGGTATGTATGCAGGTAGGTAGACTGACAGACTAGCAGATACATACATACATATATATGTATATATATATATATATATATATATATATATATATATATATATATATATATATACATATATATATATATATATATATATATATATATATATAGAGAGAGAGAGAGAGAGAGAGAGAGAGAGAGAGAGAGAGAGAGAGAGAGAGAGAGAGAGAGAGAGAGAGAGATAGAAAACCTGAATTACTGGTTGATAGATAGATAGATAGATGTTGATAGACAGATGAATAGACAGACATACAGGCAGGTAGACGGTTAGATAAACAGAGAGGGAGAGAGAGAACGAGATAAAAAGTGTCAGACAGACAAACAGAGACAGTCAGACAGGCTAAGATATCACTAGTGAATAATGAGAAAATAACTAATAGCTAATATTTCGTTAAGGTTATGTAATCGGTGCTGTTGAAGATTTTGTAAAAAATTCAGTACATCGTAAAGATTTGGCGTCCTGTGAGACTCAGGGGCGGCCAAGACAGATTTGCACGCTATGTCTCGTGTTGGAAGTAATTAAAATCTTAATTGCTCTAACGGGTGACGATCCTTTTATACTTCCTGATTATGTATTTGTTAAATCGAAGATAGATAAAGGAAGACGAATGGCTGACGTTCTATGTTTCCGTCTCTCTCTCTCTTTCTCTTTCCTGATCTATCTGTTCATCTCTTTCAGGCTATTTTTCTATCTGTCTGGCTATCTGTCACCCTTCTTACTCTCTCTCTCTCTCTCTCTCTTTCTGCCTCTCTCTCTCTGTGTCAGTCTCTCTCTCTCTCTCTGTCTGTCTGTCAGTCTCTCTCTCTCTCTCTTTCTCTCTGCCTCTCTCTCTATATATATATATATCTGTCTCTCTCTCTCTCTCTCTCTCTCTCTCTCTCTCTCTCTCTCTCTCTCTCTCTCTCTCTCTCTCTCTCTCTCTCTCTCTCTCTCTCATCTGTTCTCTACGTCTCTAGAGAACGAGAGCAAGCGCACACATGTAAACAAATATACATATGTTTTCGCTCTTCAGGATTTTAGCTTTGATATTTTTCTCTTTTCCTTTCTTCCTCTCAGTTGCAGTAGCTTTGAGAATTATTCACTTTTTTTCTCTCTCTTCTCGTTTCCTTTATGCTCTTTCTTTTCGTTTCTTTTATGTCCTTTCTTCTCGTTTCTTTTACGTGTCTTCTCTTCTCTGTTTCCTTTTCTTCTCTCTCTCCTTGAAGGTTTTCTCATCAAGGTGGCTTTTCAAGGTTGTG
>NC_091562.1:41176623-41181623 GCF_042767895.1 Penaeus vannamei
ATATATATATATATATGTGTGTGTGTGTGTGTGTGTGTGTGTGTGTGTGTGTGTGTGTGTGTGTGTGTGTGTGTGTGTGTGTGTGTGTGTGTGTGTGTGTGTGTGTGTGTGTGTGTGTGTGTGTGTGTGTGCGTGTGTGTGCCGTGTGTGTGTGCGTGGTCATATAATATATATATATATATATATATATATATATATATATATATATATATATATATATATATATATATATATATATATATATATATATATATGCATATGTGCATAGAAAATCTTTCCATAATTCTTAATATTCTCCTATATTACATCAGTTTATTTATCAATCCATCTTCCTTTCTTGGTAGAATCTTCCAGACAACCAGTAACAGCCCTAAAATGATGCTTCCCCGTTGTTGTTGTTGTTGTTGTTGTTTTCACTACATTGCTTCAATTTGTGCGTAAATATATTTTTCTATCTATGTCTATTCTTTTTAAAAATATGTTTCTTTTTTATATTTTTTTTATTTTTTTTCCTTCCGTTTTCTTTCCTTTTATTTCTTTCTTTCTTCTTTTCGAAATCCTTTTTCTCTCTCTGTTTCCTAGCTATTTTTCTTTTCCTTCTTTCTTTCTCATTCTCTTTTCCTTACCTTTTTTCTGTTTTTCTTCTTTCTTTTTCTTTTCTTTCTCTTTTTTCTGTCTTTCTCTTGTCTTTTTCTTCTCTTTTCCTTCTGCTTTTCTCTTTTCTTTTTCATTCCCCTTTCCTTCTTTTTTCTATTTTTTTCTCTTCTTTTCCTTCTCTTTTTTCTATTTTTCACTCTCTTTTCCTTTTCTTTTTTCTACTTTTCTCTCTTCTTTTTCATTCCCCTTTCCTTCTCTTTCTTTCTATTTTTTCTCTCTTCCTTTTCCTTTTTTTCATATAAGTATGCGCTTTTGTCCACGATATGTACACCATCTCGCGACCTCGTATTCCCGTGTCCGATGTTCCTTTTTAACCAAAAATCAGCTGATGCCTTGAATCAGGACATATGAGGAAGGAGGAGGATGAGATGGAAAGAAGGAGGGAGAGAGATGGAGAAAGAGGGGGAGAATGAGGGGAAGGAGGGACTGCGGAGACAGGGGGAGAGAGAGGGAGAGGAATGGAGAAAGAGGGGAGAGGGGAGAAAGGAGGGTGAGGAAGAAGGGAGAGAGGGAGGGCGAAGGATGAGATGGAAAGAAAGAGGGAGGGAAGTGGAGAAAGAGGGGAAAGAAGGGGAGAATGAGGTGGAGGAGGGACTGCGGAGACAGGGAGAGAGAGGGGGAGAATGAGAGAAAGAAGAGAGAGAAATAGTGAAAAGAGGGAGATGGAGAGGGCGGAGGATGTGATGGAAAGAAGGAGGGAGGGAAATGGAGAAAGAGAGAGAGAAGGGGAGAAAGAGTGAAAGGAGGGTGAGGAAGAGGAGAGAGAGGGAGGGCGGAGGATGAGATGGAAAGAAGGAGGGAGGGAAGTGGAGGACGAGGGGAAGGAAGGGGAGAATGAGGGGAAGGAGGGTGAGGAAGAGGGAGAGAGGGGGAGAATGAGGGAAAGAAGAGAGAGAAATAGTGAAAGGAGGGAGAGAGAGAGGGCGGAGGATGTGATGGAAAGAAAGAGGGAGGGAAATGGAGAAAGAGAGGAGAGAAGGGGAGAAAGAGTGAAAGGAGGGTGGGGAAGAGGAGAGAGAGGGAGGACGGAAGATGAGATGGAAAGAAGGAGGGAGAAAAGTGGAGAAAGAGGGGAAAGGGGGGAGGGGGAGGATGAGTGAAAGGAGGGGGAAGATGAGTGAAAGGAGGGAGAGGAAGAGGGGAGAGAGGGAGGGCGGAGGATGAGATGGAAAGAAGAAAGGAGAGATGTGGAGAAAGAGGGAAAGAGGGGAGGGAAGAGAAGAGGAGAAAGAAAAAGGGAGAGAAAGGGGAAGGAGGAGGAAAGGAAGTGGTAAATAGAGAGTAATATGGGGAAGGCGGGAGAGAGGGAGAGATAGAGGCAGAGGGAGAAGGGCAGGAGAAAGAGAGGGAAGAAGAGAAAGATGGAGCAAGAAAAAGGAGGAGAGGGGAACGTGGGAAAAGGAGAGATGAAGAATTGAAGAGTGGGAAGTGGGTTGAGAGAAAGATAGAGATAAGGAGGAAGAAGAGATTGGAGAAGGAGAGAGGGAGAGATAGAGGGGAAGGAGTCAAAGGAGGGAGGAAAATGGGAAGAAGGTGCTGGGGGGAAGTGAAAGAGAGAGAGAGAGAGAGAGAGAGAGAGAGAGAGAGAGAGAGAGAGAGAGAGAGAGAGAGAGAGAGAGAGAGAGAGAGAGAGAGAGAGAGAGAGAGAAAGAGAGAGAGGAGGGGAGGAGAGAGAGAGGCAGACAGACAGACAGAAACAGAGAGAAGAGGAAGGAGAGAAAGAGAGATAAGAAGTGAGAGAGAGAAAACAAGAAGAGGATTGTAAAAAGGAGCTTAGACGAGGTTAAATCAGAACAGAATGTCAAACGATAATAAATCATGAAAGATGGAAAGATAAAAAGACAGAATGTTCAAGGACTCTGTGAACTTCATAATCTTGACTAATAATAATATTTTAGATCCGCTGTTCCGAGAAATAAAAAAAGATGACATTACAAATTAAAAAAAGCATCACATTAATTACATTACATTAAATATACAAGAAATTTATCAACACTTGAACGGCAAAAAAAAAGAAATATATTCAGTATCATCGGCTGCAGTATATGTTAGAAGTTTATGGTACGAACTAACTTATTCCTTCGAGAGCAGTGTGGTGGCAGTACAATTTGCGATGCACGGGTTCGTCTGGTCTACATAAAACCTTTGGGATTTAAAGGGCAAGTGTAGTACAGGGATTTCAACAAAGAATAGCTGGGGAAAATAATGATCACCGCATGATGATTACGGTATTGTAGGGGGA
Organism: Penaeus vannamei; assembly: GCF_042767895.1. Classification (NCBI taxonomy): domain Eukaryota; kingdom Metazoa; phylum Arthropoda; class Malacostraca; order Decapoda; family Penaeidae; genus Penaeus; species Penaeus vannamei. The sequence goes on from NC_091562.1 coordinate 41,179,523, forward strand.
GGGAGGGAGGAAGCGAGAGGAGGGAAGGGGAGAGATAGATAGTTAGATAGAGAAAGAAAGAGAGAGAGGGGCGGGGGCGAAGACAGAGAGACAGAAAGGTACAGGCAGACAACGATAAAGAGACAGACATAAATATGCATAGATAAATGAATAAATAAATAAATGATTATATACATATTTGTGTGTGTTTATACATACACATATATACAGAGAGAGAGAGAGAGAGAGAGAGAGAGAGAGAGAGAGAGAGAGAGAGAGAGAGAGAGAGAGAGAGAGAGACAGACAGACAGACAGACAGACAGACAGACAGACAGAGACAGAGACAGAGCGACAAAGAGACAGAGAGAGAGAGAGAGAGAAACGATTAGCGAATCCTTGAATAAATGTTTTGACACAAGAAACATTGAATATAGCGAAACTTACGGAAAAATATTACCACTGACAAACATTTCTCCCACGACTTTGAAGAAACATCCCACAGTATAAAATACCACAGCGCCGTTAACTTACTCCTAGGGATTAACATCTCTGTGTCTCTTCCTGGACATGAAAACATAAAAAAAAAACAGCAACAAAAATGTATAAAATCACTAAAACAAAAACGGAATACTCATATCCACTTCATCACACGCGCTTCCAGGCACTCGCAAGCAAAATTTCAGCACGTGGAAACCGAGCGAAGGGGGACTTCAGTTGACGACGCAAACTTTCTGTACACTTTCACCGATTAAATTCTACGCGGACATTTCGAACAACCCAACTCCAGGAAGTGACGAATTACCCCATATACAGTGCCAGCTCTCTGTGCAGTGCCAGGTCTCTGTACAGTGCCAGGTCTCTGCACAGTGCCAGTTCTCGCGTGTTCAGTGTGAACCGCGGGGTCCAGCTAACTTCTAACACTCCTTCTGCTTGGGTATTTCGAGTGAGATTTGACATTTGCGAAATTTACTTTGGTTTCTCCGTTTTGGAATCTGCGGCGAGTAAAATTGTTTTGAGATGTACGTTGCGTCATGGAAAATAAATGATCTAGTAGAATGAATGAATATATAAATGGATAATTATTATGAGTATGATATAATGAATTACTTAAATGATATGTTATCAGATAAACGATCCAATTAGATAAGTATGATGATAATGAATAAATACATAGGTAAAGAGCAAATTGATAAATAAGTAATAAATCTATTAAGGAACAACGTTATTTGAGGTAATTCCTGAGCCAAAGATGCCGCTGCTCAGAGTCCATTGAAGTTAATAACAAAATGGAAATGCAACATAAAATCTTCTATTGCAATGGAATTCGCGAAAAAAGTGGGTTGTGAATGTTGCATCCCTATCAGATTAATCAATTACCTTAATTATCATTACCACTATCATTTATCATTATCTGAGAATCGATAATTAGATCAGTTCAACAAATAATCGACAAGACACGATAGTAACACTTATGGAATCTTAAGAGTTTATTAAAATTATCATATGTACGTCATCATATGTTTTTTCCTTTGCCATTTGAGTGTCCCTTCTTTCAAACATAAATAATTGATTAATTTCCAGCTATAGAGTAATGATGATGGATAAGATATTCTTGATTAAAACGGATAGTAATGTGATACAATGTTTGATATAAACTTGATTTGAAATATACGAGCTAGGGGAAAAAAGAAAATGAAAAAAATAAAAAGAAATAGAAAAAAGATGAAGAAAGAGAAGATTGGGAGAAGAAGAAGGATAAAAGATGTAAAAGAAGGATAAAAAGAAGATGAAGAAGGATAAAAGATGTAAAAGAAGGATAAAAAGAAGATGAAGAAGGATAAAAAGAAGACGAAGATGATGAAGAAACAAAAGAAGAAGGAGGAGGATAAGAAGAAAAGAAAAAGAAGAAGCGGAAGAAAAGTTAAAAGGAAGTGCAGGCAATATTCGTATCTCAGACGACAGCTAGGTGATCGCTCCCCCTCTGAAGCCCGTCTGATGGTGCAAGCACTTCAGCAAGCACTGAAGTATACACGAGAAGAAAAACACATCACCCAGGCAACGTCTTTTCAATCGTCTGTGTCTTCTCCTTCTCTGCTTTCCTCTCCATCTTTTATTTTTCTCC
>NC_091562.1:41186623-41189123 GCF_042767895.1 Penaeus vannamei
TTTGCTGATGTTTTATTACTTTTTTTCGGTAAAGGACCACTTCCTATGGATGAAGAATCACGTGACTGATGCAATCCCGGTTCCATACATTTGCAATGTCTTGTTGCAACACTCTACCCATTGATAATAAGGCTGTGAAATTAATTGACTAATTGATTTTAAAGAAAAGAATAAACAAATGTGGAAAGGTATGGATGAGAACGAATTTCTTCACAAACAAGAGATGTATTTTACCGGTGAAATACATCTCTTGTATTGTGAAGATATTCGTTCTCATTCATACCTTTCCACATTTGCCAACATGAATACGGTTCAAGAATAGACAAGATGAGAAATGTGCATTGGGATAGTACTTGCATATTGCATGATATTAGTCATTAGGGTATCAAAAGTGCACTTCGTTATTGGTGTTTCCATTCTTCCATGTTTTATTGGCATTTCTCTTTCTCTTTCTTCTTCTCATATTGCCTCTGTCTCTGTGTTTGTATCTGGGTGAAAATAAAGATGAATTTATGGATATTCGAATATCCATGTATTATGAATATCGTAAGTATGAATACTTGTTTAGATTTGATGATTGATATTTCTCTCTATCTCTGTTCATCTGTCTTCTGTTTATTTATCTATATATCAGTTTCTCTCTTTCTTTCTTTTCTCTTCTTCCTTCCTCCCTCTTTCTCTGTTTCCTCCTTCTATCGTTCCTCTCTTTTCGTCCTTCATCACTCGCTCCCTCGCTTTTCTTCTTCCTCCCTCTTTCCTTTCTTTTTCCCTATCTCTCTTCCTCTCCATTTACCCATCCCTCTTCTTCTCCTTCTCCCTACTTCCCTATCTCTCTTTCTCCCTCTTCCTTTAGTTCTTCCTTCCCCTCCTAACTCTCCTTCCCTCACTCACCTCCCTCACTCCCGTTTCATTTATTCTCTTTTCCCTCTTCCTCTTCCTTTCCTTCTTCTACCTCTCAGTTTCTCCCTCTTATTCTTCCTCTCCTACCCTTCTCTCTATCCCTTCCTTCTCCCTCTCCTACTTCTCTTCCTCTCCTTCTCCCTCACCCTTCTCTATCCGTCTCTCCCTCACCTCCCTCCCCCACTTCCTCCCCGTTCCCTCCATCCCTCCCTCACTCTTTTAAAATAATTAAAAATTCTTTAATAACGAGTTACACCTTATATGGAAGAAGCTACCTTGCCTCAAAATTGAATCTTTTATTTGTTCAATTTTCTCTCTGTCTCTCTTTCTTTCTTTCTCTGTATCTGTCTGTCTGTCTGTCTCTGTCTCTGTCTCTGTCTCTCTCTTTCTCTCTCTCTCTCTCTCTCTCTCTCTCTCTCTCTCTCTCTCTCTCTCTCTCTCTCTCTCTCTCTCTCTCTCTCTCTCTCTCCTCCTCCTCTCTCTCTCTCTCTCTCTCTCTCTCTCTCTCTCCCTCCCTCCCTCCCTCCCTCCCTCCCTCCCTGCCTCCCTCCCTCCCTGCCTCACTCCCCTCCCTCCCTCCCTCCCTCCCTCTCTCTCCCTTCCCTCCCTTCCATCTCCCTTCCCTCCCTCTCTATCTATCTATCTATCTATCTTTCTCTTTAGAATCTGAGCATGAAAGCTTTTGTGTATTCTATGCTTATGCAAGGGTTACGCCTCTGTTGACACTGTATTCCCCCGATTTTGAGAATTACATTGCTCTTGGGACGGTGAGCTGACGCAAGCTAGTCGTAATGTTCAAATAATAATAGTAGTAAGTTTGGGGTTATTATTGTTTTCTTGTTGTTATTATTATTATTTTGATGATCAGTATCATGGTTTTTATTGTCGTCAAGTTTGGGATTATTATTGTTTTCTTGTTATTATTATTATTTTGATGATCAGTATCATGGTTTTTATTGTCAAATTATCATTGCTTTTATTTTTGTTATTGTCGTTGTTATTTCTATTATTATTATTATTATTATTATCTTTATCATTGTCATTGTTATTATTATCATTATCATTATAGGTATTAATATTATCATCAATATTATCATCAATTGTTATTATTGTTATCATCATCATTATGCATTATCATTATTGTTATTATTATCATATTCATAATTATTATTAATATTAGCATTATCATTACTATTATTACTACTATTATTACCTTTTTATCCTTATTATTGTTATCCTTATTATTATTGTTATTACCATGATTATCATCATTATTATTATTGTTATTACCATGATTATCATCATCATTATTATTGTTAGCATTACTATTATCATTATCCTTATCATTATCATCATTATCATTGTTGTTATAATTGCTATTATCATTATCATTATTATTATCATCATTATTATCGGTATTATTATTATCATTATCACTATTACCATTATTATCATCTTTTTACAATTACTGTCATCATCGACATTATCATCATTAACACCTTTCTTCGTCTTCTTCTGGTTCCTTTTCATACCTCTCTTTTTGGTCTTCTTCGTTATCTATTTCTTCCTTTTCTTCTTCCCATCATTATCTCCTTCCTCT
>NC_091562.1:41194123-41199123 GCF_042767895.1 Penaeus vannamei
TGTTGGGGGGTGGGTGGGGGTTGTGTGTGTGTTTATTTGTGTTTGTCTATGTATGGATGTGTGTATGAGTGTGTGTTGGGGGGTGTGTGGGGGGGGTTGTGTGTGTGTTTATTTGTGTTTGTCTATGTATGTGTGTGTGTGTGTTGGCGGGTGGGGGGTGGGTGGGGGGTGTTGTGTGTGCGTTTATTGTGTTTGTCTATGTATGGATGTGTGTGTGTTGGGGGGGTGGGGGTGTTGTGTGTGTGTTTATTTGTGTTTGTCTATGTATGTATGTGTGTGTGTTGGGGGGTGTTGGTGTTGTGTGTTTGTGTTTATTTGTGTTTGTCTATGTATGGATGTATGTATGAGTGTGTGTGTGCGTGTGTGTGTGTGTGTGTATATTTGTGTGGGTGTTTGTCTATGTGTGGATGTGTGTGTGTGTTGGGGGTTGGGGATGTTGTGTGTGTGTTTATTTGTGTTTGTCTATGTATATATGTGTGTGTTGGGGGGGTGGGGGCGTTGTGTGTGTATTTATTTGTGTTTGTCTATGTATGTGTGTGTGTGGGTGTATATGTCTATGTATGTATGTGTGTGTGTGTTTTTCTATGTATGAATTCATTTGTGTGTGTGTGTGTGTGTTTGTCTATGTATTTATTTGTGTGTGTGTCTGTTTTTGTCTATGTATATGTTTGTGTGTATTTGTCTATGTATTTACTTATCTGTGTGTGTGTGTTTGTCTATGTATGTGTTTACTTGTGTGTGTGTGTGGTAGTAGTAGTACTAGAAGTAGAAATAGTTCTTTTATTATTGTTATTATCATTATCATCATCACTATCATTGTCTTTATCCATATCAATACTATCATTATCATTATCGACTTTATCCATTACAATCGTTATCATTATCAGCTTTATTCATTACAATCATTATCATTATCAATCATATCCACTATAATCATTATCAACTTCAACCAATACAATCATCATCATCAGTATTATCCACTACAATTACAATCATGATCATTATCACTGTCACATATTTACCAATATTTCTCGTTATCCCCGTTTATCGAGTGTTAAAAGAACTGTCATGTCTCTTGACATTCTAACACGCCATCGCCATTGCATAGAAATGACCTCAAAACATGATAATACCATTGCATTTCCCTCTCATATTATTCCTTCATATCAACCCACATATATCTTGACACTGTGCCATCATCTCTTCAGTATGCATAACCTCTTATTAGGATAATAATCTCATAATGATCTCTCATAATAATAATGATAATAATGATAATGATAATAATAATAATGATAATAATGATAATAATAATAGCAATAATAATAGTAATAATAATAATAATAATAATAATAATAATAATAATAATAATAATAATAATAATAATAATAATAATAATAATAATAATAATGATAATAATAATAACAATAACAATAAGAATGATAATAATAATAATAGTAATAAAAGTACTAATAATGATAATAACAATGATAATAGTCTCATAATAATAACAATAATCATAATAATCATAATAATGATCAAAATAATCTCTCATACTATTAATTATCATGATAATCTCACATATTAATAACAATAAAAAATAACAATAATAATCATAATAATCATAAAAATAATCTCTCATAACATTAATAATCCAATAACATTCTCACATATCAATAACAATAAAAAATAACAATAATAATCATAATAATCATAATAATCATAACAATAATCTCTCATAACATTAATCATCACATAATAATCTCACATATTAATAACAATAAAAAATCACAATAATAATCATGATAATCATAATAATCATAAAAAATAATCTCTCATAACATTAATAATCCAATAACATTCTCACATATTAATAACAATAAAAAATAACAATAATAATCATAATAATCATAAAAATAAACTTTCATAACATTAATAATCCAATAACATTCTCACATATTAATAACAATAAAAGATAACAATAATAATCATAATAATCATAAAAATAGCAATAATAATCATAATAATCATAAAAATAATCATAATAATCTCTCATTACATTAATAACCTCTCATAATCCTGTTATTCCAGTGAGGACGGGTTAATGCACACTATGAGAGGAGGAATCTGGTGATAATGAGAATAATGAGGATGATATGAGTCATAAAAACAGATGCAGAACGGACTCTGGGAAAGGGGAAAGTTCAGAGTTCACATTTCTGTTCATTCTCTGCTGGAGTGTTCAGTATTTGTTCGTAAGTAGGTTGTGTTTGTTGTGGTGTTGTTAGGAACTCGGGTCGGTGGTCGTCATGAGGGTAGAAATATGGGTAAGGAGGGAAACCCAGGAGGGAGGAAGAAAGAATGAAAAGAAATACGATTTTTTTTTCTTTTTTTTTTTTAGGAAATGCGATTTTTTTCCTTTTTTATGAAATCAGATTTGTTTGTTTGTTTGTTTTTACGAAATCATTTTTTTTTTATTTTTTTACGAAATCAGATTTTTTCACGAAATCAATCTTTTTTACGGACCTTCTCCATTAACACTACCACCACCACCACCACCACCATCATCACCACCATCACCCCCACCACCCTTACTATCTTCGTCATCAATCCTGAAAAAAAAAAAAAAAAAAAAAAAAAAAAAAAAAACGGTTGACACACGGACTCGAACCAACCCATCGACCTGTCACGTCCTTTGGCTTCGTGTCCTTTGATGGCTTTTGGGCATTTGATCTTCATGGAGAGAGTGATAAACGCCAGTCGAAAAGGGAGAGAGAGAGAGAGAGAGAGAGAGAGAGAGAGAGAGAGAGAGAGAGAGAGAGAGAGAGAGAGAGAGAGAGAGAGAGAGAGAGAGAGAGAGAGAGAGAACGACTGTAAAATAGGTCTCAATCCTTTGACAGAAAGTTCGGTGTGTGACTGAGATGCTGACTTTTCTCTCTCACTTTTCTGTCTGTCTGTCTGTTTGTCTGTTTGTCTGTCTCTCTCTCTCCCTCTTTTCCTTTCTCTCTCTCTCTCTCTCTCTCTCTTCCTCTCCCTCTCTCTCATCCCCCTCTCTCTCTCTCTCTCTCTCTCTTTCTTTCTCTCTCTCTCTCTCTCTCTCTTTCTCTCCCCATCTCCATCCCATCTCTCATCCTCCCTCTCTCTCATCCATCCCTCCTCCTCTCCTCTTCCTCCTTCTTTCCTTCATTCCTCCTCCTCTTTCCTTCTCCTCCTTTCCTTCTCTCCCCATCCCATCCCCTTCTTCTTCCTCCTCCTCCTCCCTTCACCATCCATCCCTCTCCCTCTCCTCTTCTTCTTCTTTCCACCCCCTCCTTCTCTTTCTCTCCTCCTCCTCCTCCTCCTCCTCTTCCTCCTCCTCCTCCTCCTCCTCCTCCCTTCTCCATCCACCCCTCTCCCTCTCCTCTTCCTCCTTCTTCCTCTTTCTCTCCCCAGCACACCAAAGAACCCCCCTCCCCCCCCCACCACCACCACGCATTCCCCAGTAATTCCACCCCATGGGGTTTCACTTCCCGGGGCAAAACAATGCCACATGGGCTGGGTATTACACGTCTTGTTTGAATTTTAAGTCTCTCTATAATAAGAGTATTGACAAGGGTTTTTTTATTTTTTATTATTATTATTATTTATTTTCACATCAACTTTTTTTCTTTTGCCCAAGAATTTGCGATCCGGGTTTAAGTCTGGCGATTGGGGAGGAGGGGGGGAGGGGGGGAAGGAGGGGGATGGGGGGTTAAGAGGAGGGAGAGGGGGAGAGGGGGTAGGAGGGTGTAAGAGGAGGGGAGGGGGGTAGGAGGGGGATGGGGTAAGAAGAGGGAGAGGGGGTGAGTGGGTGTAGGAGGGTGTAAGAGGAGGGAGGGAGGAGGTAGGAAGGGGAGGGGGGAATTTAAGCTCTGAACCCGGGTAGTAAAATTTCTCTGATCGACTCGTCCGAATAGGTGTGCTTTGCGTGTCCGAATAGGTGTGCTTTGCGTGTCCGAATGGGAGGAAATCTTGTGTGTTTAGATTTTGTTTTTGTTTTTTTTTATTATTCTAGTTTTTGTTTCTTGTTTTTTGTTTGTTTGTGTGTCTTTTTTGCTTTCTATTTTCTTTGTATCGTTTTCTTGATCAGGGAGTCATGGTTTTATTTTCTCCTCTGTCATTTCTCTTCTTCGTTCTCTTCCTCTTTTTCCTCCTCTTCCTCATCCTCATTGTCCTCTTCAGCCTCATCCTTATCATCTTCCTCATTTTCTTTTTTGTCCTCCCCTTCCTCTTCCTCCTTATCCTCACCCTCTTTCTCATCTTCCTCTTTTCCCCCTCCTCTTCCTTTTCCTCCTCATCCTCATCCTTATTCTCTTCCTTGTCTTCTTACTCCTCATCATCATCGTCATACTCGTCCTCTTTTCCCCCTCCTCTTCCTCATCCTCATCCTCTTCCTATTCCCCTCTTCCCCCCTCCTCTTCCTCTTCTCCTTTTTCTTCTTATCCCTCCGTCCATAATCAGTATTTATATATCATTCAGTCATTTTTTATTGTTATTCCTTTTTTTCTTTCTTTTTCCTTTTTTTCTATCCTTTTCTTATTCAAGGAATCATACATATTTTTTTTATTCGGCGACGCTGCATGACGAATCTTGGCATCTGACATTTAATTGAGATGGTAATTACATAACAGGATAATTCCCTTGATTATATCTTGTTTTTTGTTTGTTTATTTGTTTTATCGTCAGTCACTTAATTTTACGACGAACTATAGTGTGGTTTTTCTTATACGATGAATAAGTATTAGTAGCTGTCTATGTAATCCTTTTCGGAGTATTTAGATATGAATGTATTTTAGTCTTTACACTTCCCACTTTTACGTTATCTCAGGAAATGAATTTTCACGGGTTGTATGCTTATTTAAATATACATACAGACATACGTGTTTGTTTTTGTGTTTGTGTGCGTGTGTGTGTGTGTATGTGTGTGTTTCTGTGTGACTTTGTGCTTGTGTGTGTGTGTGTGTCTCACAAATTCGTTTTTA
>NC_091562.1:41214123-41226623 GCF_042767895.1 Penaeus vannamei
TATTCTTTTTCCGTTCTTCCTTTTCTTTATTATCCTTTCTTTCCCTCCGTTTTCGTTTTATCGAGAAACATGGTAAGCAAACCTCATTTAAATAATCTAATACTTTTTTCTTCATTCTTATCTCATCCATTTTACAGCGTAAAAGCTCCGTCTAATGAATTATTCAAATAAAACATTCTTTTTTTATTAAGGTTTTAACATGCTATTCCTTTTTTGTTTATTATTTTCCAGTTTTGAGTAAAAAGGTGGTTAAAAAAATGTCAGGCGATTAAAAAAAAAAAAAAAAAAAAAAAAAATGTCATGCGGTAAAAAAAAAAATAATAATAATAATGTCAGTCGGTAAAAAACAAAAAACAAAAAAAAATGTCAGGCGGTAAAAAAAAATATCAGGCGATTAAAAAAAAATTGTCAGGCGATTAAAAGAAATGTCAGCCTATCGGTTATTTTCTATAATTTACTGTGATATTCTTGGCTGTATATGTGTACATGGTATATGTGTAAGTGTATATATTTACATAGAAATACACACACACAGATGTAGCTGTCTTTTCATCTATCTACAAATTTCCTTATCTATTTGTATCTATTTACATATATCTGTTTATTATTCTTTTTTTTTATCCATTCATTCATTATTCATTTCTGTTTATTTCTCATTCTTTATAGTCATCATTTATTTATTCATCTATTCAGTTATCTATTATTCATTTATCTATTTATATACGTTTATATCTTTTATTTATATACATTTATCTTTTGTTTATACACATCTATATCTTTTATTTATATAAATTTATATTTTTTATCTATATACATTTACATCTTTTATTTTATATACATTTACATCTTTTATTTTCTATACATTTATATCTTTTATCTATATACATTTATATCTTTTATTTACATACATTCATATCTTTTATTTATATACACATATTTTTATTTGAATACATTTTTATTTATTTATTTATCTATTTATATTTATCTATCTGTCACTCCCTATTAATACCAATAATAAATAACAAATAACAGGCAGGCACCCACGCCCCAAACGAGGCCACGGCACCCAACCATCTCAAATGCCAAAAGTAATTACCATCAGGACAGGCTCTTTGCAACCGTGCAACCTTAAACCCCTTGCACTTTATGCTGCGAACAGGATGTTGCAGGAGTCTCCTAATCTAATTATCTGACAGCCAGGACTCGCGCGGGGAGGTCCTGGAGGCTTATGCACGCGCGTCCGGGTTATGAATAAGTGGAGACACGCACTCGTTCGCTCGTGTACACGCGGGTGCTGTGTACACGTGGGTGTTGTGTACACGTGGGTGTTGTGTACACGTGGGTGTTGTGTACGCGTGGGTGTTGTGTACACGTGGGTGTTGTGTACACGTGGGTGTTGTGTACACGTGGGTGTTGTGTACACGCGGGTGTTGTGTACACGTGGGTGTTGTGTACGCGTGGGTGTTGTGTACACGTGGGTGTTGTGTACGCGTGGGTGTTGTGTACACGTGGGTGTTGTGTACACGTGGGTGTTGTGTACACGTGGGTGTTGTGTACACGTGGGTGTTGTGTACACGTGGGTGTTGTGTACACGTGGGTGTTGTGTACACGTGGGTGTTGTGTACACGTGGGTGTTGTGTACACGTGGGTGTTGTGTACACGCGGGTGTTGTGTACACGTGGGTGTTGTGCACACGTGGGTGTTGTGTACACGTGGGTGTTGTGTACACGTGGGTGTTGTGTACACGTGGGTGTTGTGTACACTCGGGTGTTGTGTACGCGTGGGTGTTGTGTACGCGTGGGTGTTGTGTACGCGTGGGTGTTGTGTACACGCGGGTGTTGTGTACACGCGGGTGTTGTGTACACGTGAGTGTTGTGTACACGTGGGTGTTGTGTACACGTGGGTGTTGTGTACACGTGGGTGTTGTGTACGCGTGGGTGTTGTGTACGCGTGGGTGTTGTGTACACGTGGGTGTTGTGTACACGTGGGTGTTGTGTACAGACGGGAGAGGACTGGATAGAAGGTGGAAATGCATGGTGGTGTTGGAGGGTATGTTCATGCACAGAAGGAGGTGCTGAGAAGTGGGGATATGTGTGAGGGATGTAAAGATGTTCACAATCGAGTAACATATAATTGGGAATACACAATTAGAACCCACAAACAAACATATACATACTGGTATACAGACATACATACGTACGTACACACACACATACACACACACGCACACACACACACACACACACACACACACACACACACACACACACACACACACACACACACAAACACACACACACACACACACACACACACACAAACACACACACACACACACACACACACACACACACACACACAAACACACACACACACACACAAACACACACACACACACACACACACACACAAACACACACACACAGACACACACACACACACACAGACACACACACAAACACACACACACACACACACACACAAACACACACACACACACAAACACACACACACACAAACACACACACACACACACACAGACACACACACACACACACACACACACACACACACACACACACACACACATACACACACACACACACACACACACACACACACACACACACACACACACACACACACACACACACACACACACACACACACACACACATAGGATTTTACTCACATGTCGGAAGTGAGATACTAGTGGCAACGTTGCATTTGCAGGATTTTATTGGTTTATAAACAGGATATGTGTAAAGTTACTGACGGATTTAAATTAAATTAACGAGTTTGTTCCTCATGACCTAAAACCATTTTTTAGGGGGGAGGGGTCTGGTTGAAATATGTACACGGTATGAAATAAATGTTTTTTTTTCAATATGACGAATACAAGTAAAAATTGGTATGTTGTAAAATGTATGATTATCATTGTCATTACCATTAGTAGTGGTAGCAGTAGTAGCTACGGTGGTGATAGTAGTCGTAGTAGTACTACTACTTATAACAAAAATAAAAATTTGAAAATACAGATAATAGTAACCATAGATGTAGCAGTGTTATTTATAATGTGAATGATATTGATGATGACTAATATAGACAATAATGATGATGATAATGATGATGATAAGCCAGTCGTTATCAATGTGTTAGCTTCATCTATCTATTATTTCAGATGTATCCGTGACTGATATTTGTCGAATAGATAAACAAATCACTGCATTTTTAATATAGGCATAGAAATTAAAAAAAACAAAACAAAAAAAACGGAAGGGTGGTTATAACTCTTTCTTCATAACTTGATGTAATAACTCCCCAAGGCATTCTCATTACCATGGTCCAAGATGGCAATTACTTAGATGTTTAATAAGTCTTCTTGTCTCTCAACCCTTCTCTTCTTCGAAAATTTCACCTCTCCCCTATTCTCCTTATTATTATTGTCTTTTTCATTATCACCAGCTGAATTTACATTATCATCATCATATATTTTTTGGTTATCAACTTGTCCTTTTCATCATTATCATACTTTCCTTATCTCTGTTTATACGATCATCATTATCATCTGTCTATCTGTGGATTATGTTGATCGCGACAGACGTAGAAAATGTATGAATGAGAATGGATATCTTCACAATGATATACTTTCAAGTATAACTGATGAAGATATATTCGAAACGGGTTGAATACACTGCACTGTGAAGATATAATTTTGATATAAAGAAAATTATTTTCAATAGTATTATTAATTTTATAATGATTATTATCATTATCCTCTTCATTACTGTTATTATTACCATTACCATCAGCATTACTATTATTATTACCGTTTTGATCATTATTTTCATTATTAACATTATTATCATCATACCATCATTGTTGTTGCTACTATCATGATTTTTATTATATTTTTTTAGAGTTATCATTATAATTGTTATTAGTATTATTGTCATCCTCATTATTGTTATTATTACTGTCATTATTTTCACTATCATATATCATCATCATCATCACCATCATCATCATTGTTATCATTATTATAATTGTCATTATTATCATAGGTTTATTATCATTACCATCATCACTATCATTATCTTTGCTACAACTACAGTTATTACTACTATTAGTGTTACTACTACTTCTACTGTTACTACTACTGCTACTACTATCATTATCAACATTGTTATCCTCATCAACATCACTATTGTTATCATCATCATTACCATTACCATTGTTATCATCGTTATCATTATCATCATCATTAAGCGTGGCGAAGCTCCCTTTGATCAGACCTTAAGAAGGCTAGATTCACGAAGCTGGGTCAGATAAGGTCATGCTACGTTTGGTAAGGTGGAGAGGTGACACGTGATAGGTTACATCAGAGAAAAATGACAGTCGGATAATAAAACAAAGAGATGACAACAGAGAAATGACACGAACACTGGAGGATAATAAATCAAAATGACAACAGAGAAATGACACGAATACTGGAGAAAAGACACAAGAAAAGAAAAATGCAAGAAGAAAGCACAGAGATAACACAGAAAAACTGACATTATAACATAACACCAAAGAACCAACATAATATTTCAAAAAAACACCACAAATTGATATTAGCGAGGTCGAGGCATCACAGTCGACCTCCATGTTGTTAATTAACCGCTTAATGAATGACTCTGGCCGTTAATAGCACCGGGTAAGGCGGGGGAGGGGGTGGGGGGGGGAGGCGGTCAGTGTATGCACAGGTCGACTCCCTACATCATAATAGACACTGATAGATTAAATGTATTTATAAACTTATAAGTAATTGAATCTATTACGTTTAGTAGATTCATTTTCGTTACTGATTAAATAAGGGATTCATCAATTTGAATAAGAGAATCGGATACTTTTAACACTTGAAATCTTATTGTAGGAAATAGATTAATAAAAAAGAGAAAATGATAATTGATTTAATGATAAAGTTAACGACAGTGATAAAGCCAGATGATGATGATTATGAAGGTTTAATGATGTAATGATGATAATGATGGTAGGTATAATGATGATGATAATGATGATGATAATAGCATCATCATTATTATCATTATTACTATTATTATTATTATTGTCGTTATTGTTGTTCTCATAATTATTATCATTATTCCCATCGTTATCATCATCATCATAACCATTATTTTTATTATTGTTATTATTATCATTATTAGTAGCAGCAGAAGAAATAGTATCATCATCATTATTATTATTACTGTCGCTATTACTATTATTATTGTTGTTGTTATTGTTGTTGTCGTTGCTGTTACAAGCATTATTATTATTATAAATGTATTTGGAATCCGAGAAGACGGCTATAAAAGTATGTCGTCAGAGAACACGAATAATGATTATTATTCTAAGAATTGTTGTTTATTGTCACTTTCTTAGTTAATCTTACTATTATTATCATCATTAACATGATTACTACTGATACTATAATCGCTGTCATTATTTTCTCATCATCATTATTATCATCAGCAATATTATCACCATTAATCATTGTCATTATCTGTATTGTTATTATTATTAGTTATTGTTATCATCATTAGTAGAGTGGTATTAGTAGTATTAGCAGAAGTAGCAGTAGTATTACCATTATTAGTATTCTAATAGTAGTAATAGTAGTAGTAATAGTACTAAATAGATAAGGCCTTACCCACCGCCTTTTCTCAAAAGAAATAAGAGAGAGAGAGAGAGAGAGAGAGAGAGAGAGAGAGAGAGATAGAGAGAGAGAGAGAGAGAGAGAGAGGGAGAGAGAGAGAGAGAGAGGGAGAGAGAGAGAGAGAGAGGAAGAGAAAGAGAGAGAGAGAGAGAGAGAGAAAGAGAGACAGAGTCAGAGACAGAATCAGAGGCAGAGACAGAGACAGAGACAGACAAAGGCAGAAACAGAGACAGAAAGACGCAGAGAAACAGAGACAGACAAAGACAAAAACAGAGACACAGACAAACACAGACAAAAACAAAAACAAAGAAAGAGAAAATACAAAAAGAGAGAGAGAAAGAGAGAGCGAGACACTCCGCCAAGAGAATTCGCACCTCGAAGGACCTTTCCCACCCCCCTACCCCACCTCACCCCACCTCATCCCCTCTCACCCACCCCCTCCTACCCTCCCACCCCACCCCACCCTTGTGTAACTAATCCCACCCGACGCACAGTGAGTTACGCCCCTAACTTAGGTCCTTCGCCGCACCCGAAATACAGAGCAACAGGAACTTGATAACTTCTCGACTTAAGTTAGATAACGCTGGTCCATCCACTGCGAGACGGACGCGGTTGCCATGGTAACGGCGGTCTCGAAGAAGCGGCCAAGAACGTCAGATTCAAATACGTCTTTTGTTTGAAGATTCTGCGAAGATTTGTTGAATAGAAGGTGATGATAATGATGGTGATGATGATAATTGTCATGGTAACGATGGTAATGATACGGAAGTTCATTAGTAATGATGATAAAATTAATGATGTGTAACCAATAACAATAACAACAACAATGATGATAACAGTAATGGTGATAAAGATGATGATGAGGATCAAAATGATGATGATGAGGAGGAGGTGGAGAAAAATAATAGTAATGATAACAGAAATGATAATAATGACGATGATAATAGTAATGATAATGATGATAATGATGTTGATAATAATAACAATAATAATAGAAATACCAATAATGATAATGATAATGATGATGATAATTATATTGATGATAACAAAAATGATATTGATGTTAATAGTTATAATTATGATGATGATGAAATCATAATGATAATGATGATAATAAAAATTATATTGATAATAACAATGACAAAACAGACCTATAATAGTAATAATAATGATAGCAACAGTGATGATAGTTATAATGATAATAAAAGTAATAATAATAATCAAATTGATAGTAATAATAATGATGATAGTAATGAAATAAATAATAATAATGATAATGATAATAACAATAACACTAATAATAACGACGATGATAATAATGATAATGATAATGATATCAATGATGATGATAATAATTAAAACAATCATGATTACAGTAATAACAAAAATAATGATTATATTGAAGAAAATATTTATAATGATAATGATAATGATAGCGATAGTAACAGAAAAAATAATAATAATGATAATGATTATCATTGTTATCATTATCATCATTGTTCTTTTCCTTCTCTTCTCTTATTATAATATCGTTATCATTATTATCATTTTTTTCTTCTCCTTTCTCCTCTTGTCATTATCATTATTATCCTTATTATCAAATTTCTTCTTCTCCTTTTCTCTGATTCTTTATCTCCATTCTGACATCCACATAATTAATTTCCCTCTCTTTCGTTTCCTCTCCTTTGCCTATTCCATTTTCACGCATTTTCCTTATCATTTTCCTATTCTTGTGTCATTTCCCTTCTCCTTCCCTTCTTTCTTAGGTTCTTGTCATCTCTCTTCATTCGCCCTCTTTCTCTCTTTTCTGTCTTTCTTACTTTCTTTCTTTTTTTATTCGCTTTTCTTCGTTGTTCTTCTCTCCTGTCTCGTCCTTCGTTTGTTATTTATTTTTGTTATTTATTTGTTGTTTATTTTTGTTATTCATTTGTTATTTATTTTTGTTATTAATGTGTTATTTATTTTTGTTATTCATTTTTCTTATTCATTTGTTCTTTATTGTTTGCTGTTTATTATTGTCTCTTTCCCTTTTTTCTTTTAGTTCCTTTACTCAATTTTCTTTCTTCTTCCCCTGTTTATTCGCTTCCCTAATTTTCCCTTTTACTTCTTAATTCTCTCTTCTCTTCCTTCTTTATTTGTAATTTCCTTTTACCAATTTTCCTTATTTCCCATCTTCTTCTTTCTCGTTTTCCTCATTTTCCTCTTGATTCTCACCCCTTTCCCCTTATCTCCTTCTTTTGTTCTTACTTCGTTTTTCTTTTTTTTCTCCCCCTTTTGTCTTCTTCCAATTTTCCTTTTTTTCCCCTTAATTCCTTCTCTTACCCCCTCTCTCTTTACCACCCATTTCCTTCTGTCAATTTTGTTTCTTTTCCTTTATTTCCTTCTCCTCTCCCCATCTTTTACCACCCATTTCCTTCTCCCAATTTTCTTTCTTTCCCCCTTTTCCTCCTCCTCTCCCCCCCTCCCCCTTTGCCCCTCTTTCCTTCTCCCAATTTTCCCTCTTTTCCCCTTAATTCCCCCTCCTCTTCCTCTCTTTATCCCCCTCTCTCCTTCTCCCAATTCTCCTTCTTATCCCTTAGTTCCTCCTCCTTTTCCCATCCTTTATCACCCATTTCCTTCCAGTTTTCATACTTTTACCCTTAATTCCCTCTTCTCTTCCCTTCTCCCAATTCTCCCTCTTTTCCCCTTAATTCCCTTTCCTCTTCCTCCCCTTATTAGCCCCGTCCATCACCCTAAGGGGAAATATTAGTCTCAAGCTAAAGGCATTGACACTCTGTAACTTTATTGGCACTAATGAACCAATTACAGCATCAATGGGAGTCTACGGGCGTTTGGGGAGGGAGGGAGGGCGTGAAGGGAGAAGATTAGAGTGGAGGGAGGGAGGGGGGGCGGGGTGATGGAGGGAGGGAGCGCGGGGAGGGAGAAGATTAGGGTGGAGGGAGGGAGGGGGGGTGATGGAGGGAGGGAGGGCGTGAAGGGAGAAGATTAGGGTGGAGGGAGGGAGGGGGGGGTGATGGAGGGAGGGAGGAGATTAGGGTGGAGGGAGGGAGGGGGGGTGATGGAGGGAGGGAGGGCGTGAAGGGAGAAGATTAGGGTGGAGGGAGGGGGGTGATGGAGGGAGGGAGGGCGGGCGGGGAGGGAGGGGGTGAAGGGAGGGAGGGGGGGTGATGGAGGGAGGGAGGGCGTGAAGGGAGAAGATTAGGGTGGAGGGAAGGGGGGGGTGATGGAAGGAGGGAGGGCGTGAAGGGAGAAGATTAGGGTGGAGGGAAGGGGGGGGTGATGGAGGGAGGGAGGGCGTGAAGGGAGAAGATTAGGGTGGAGGGAGGGGGGTGATGGAGGGAGGGAGGGCGTGAAGGGAGAAGATTAGGGTGGAGGGAGGGAGGGGTGATGGAGGGAGGGAGGGCGTGAAGGGAGAAGATTAGGGTGGAGGGAGGGGGGTGATGGAGGGAGGGAGCGCGGGTAGGGAGGGGGTGATGGAGGGGTTGGAGGGGGGAGAAAAAAAGAGATTGGAATGAGGGGGTGAGGACAAGACAGGAATTATTATTATCAATATCATTATCATTATTTTAATTATTGTTGTTGTTATTATTACTATCATCGTTATTATTATCATCATCCTTTTTATCATTACTATTATCATTATCATCATTACTATTTATCATCATCTTCATCATCATCATCATATAATTACTCTCACTACCCTGAAGATACTGAATACTATCTACACCACAATGAACATTTTTCTTCTCCATTAGGCAAAAAGAAGAGAAAAATAATCCAATTATGAAATGTCTAAGCATATTTTCTCTATTCTTTTTTCTTGTGATACATTTTTCTTTCTCCCTTTTATTCTTATTTTTTTTCCTCTTTCATTTCTCAATCATCACGGGGTATTTACTCTCCCTCACGCCGTCCTTCTTTCTGTTTGACTTGAAATCAGCAATTTGTCTCCTTAAAAAGAAAAAAAAATATTTAGAAGTTCCCTCTTGCCATTTCTGAAACTCTCTTCCTCGACTATTTATATTCTTGTCAGTTTTCCTCGAAGTTCTGAAAATTTATTTTACTTTTATCTTTCGAATCGACTATTTGTATTTTTATTTTATTTCTTTGGTCTTACGAATTGACTATCTGTATTTTTATCTTATTTCTGTGACGGTTCTCTTTTTCTCTCTCCCTTTTATTATTATTATATATATTTATTTATTTATTTATTTATTTTTTTACTCTTTCTTTCTTTTCGATAATGTTTCTTCCTCTTCGTCTTGTTTCTTTTTTCTCTCTCTGTTTTATTCACTTTTTTTTACTATCCTCTTTCTGTCTTTTCGATAATCTGTTTTTTTGTTTGTTTATTTGTTTTGCTTGTTTGTTTGGTTTCTCAGACTCTGAAAGTCAAATTTTACTAAAATGTTATTTTATGCTTTTATATCCTTTAGTATTTTTATCTATGTCTGAAAGTTATCTATTTGTTTCATGTCTTTCTTTGACAATCTAATATTCTTTCGATTTTTGAGTTCCGAAAGTTTTTTTTCTTCTTCTTCTACTTTTTCTTCGGAGTTCTGAAAGTTTTTTTTCTTCTTCTTCTTCTTATATTTCTTCAGAATTCTGAAAGTTTTCTTTATCCGGAGTTCTATCTATCTAACCATCAAATCCTATCATTTGGAATAGTTTATTAATCTGAAAGTTTTATTCCTATAAGTTTCACTGTCTGGAATTTATCGCCTAGAGATATCAGTCCCAAGATCTAAAATATATAATCTCTTTCAACAAGCTTGAGATAATCCTCTTTACAATCTCTCTTATCTCTCTCGTGGTTGAAAGTCCTCTCTCCTTCCCGTTGGAGGATCGTCTCCGGTCATCTCTTCTGTTCATTTCACTAGTTTTATGAAATGGTTTTTATCTTTTCACAAATGCCTTGATCTGAAAATTATTGTTTCATTAATGTCGAGGTACTTTTTTAGCCAGTCTATCGCTCTGATTATATATATATATATATATATATATATATATATATATATATATATATATATATATATATATATATATATATATATGAATATATATATATATATATATATATATATATATATATATATATATATATATATATATATATATAAAGAGATAGATAGAGAGAGAGAGAGACTTTAGAAATAATTTAGAAATAAAGATTACTGCAAGTCTCACTTTTATTATTGTCGTTATTGTTGTTATTTCTGTTATCATTATCATTGTTATTAGAATCATTATGATTATTATAATAATTATTACCTTTATCATTAGCATTCTTCTTACTATTATTATTATTATTATTACTTTTGTTGTTGTTATTGTTATCATTATTATCATCATCATCATTATCATCATCATCATTACCATCATCACCACCACCATCATTAGCGACATCTCTCAAGGCCTCTTTCTCCGCCCATCGTCAAAATAACCCTAATCTCCAAATCCATCACTTTAGCACTATCTTCCCTTTGAATTAATCCATCTCAGAGGATTTCATTTCGTGACCTAATTTCTCGACCTCAAGCATTCGCCGGAAGTGACGTACCCGTATGGCCTAATTTCTTATGCTTTTGAATGGAAACATAAGCCTAATGGCTTTAACTCAGCATAATGGCGCCGACCAGCTTTGTCTTCGAAGGGGAAACGTATCTATTTTAAGTGTCTTTTATTATTTATTTTAAGTATCTTTTGTTTTTTTATTTTAAGTATCTTTTATTTGCTATTTTAAGTATCTTTTATTTTCTATTTTAAGTATCTTTTATTTTCTATTTTAAGTATCTTTTATTTTCTATTTTAAATATCTTTTATTTTCTGTTTTAAGTATTTTTTATTTTCTATTTTAAGTATCTTTTATTTTCTATTTTAAGTATCAATTTTGAGTGTTTGTTGTAAATTGTAGATTGATTTTATTTTGGTTGTTGTTGTTTATTTAGTTGTTGTTTTCATTGTTGTATTTTTTTACTATTATTATTATTATTATTATTATTATTATTATTATTATTATTATTATTATTATTGTAATGATGGTAATGATAATAACAATAATGATAATAACAATATTGATGATGAAAATAATGCTAGAAATGATAATGGTGATGAGTAGGAATCATTATCATTATTATTATAATTAATATTTTTGTTATTAATATAATTATTGTTGATAATGTTATGATCATTAATGCTATTATGTTATCATTATGATCATTATCATAATTATTCTCATTACAATTATTTTTGTAATCATTATTAACATTATCATAATTATTCTCATTACAATTATTTTTGTAATCATTATTAACATTATCATTATACAACTATTACATATAACAGATAAACAAACAACTTCTACTATCAAAACAAGCACAAATCATCCATACAAAAACAAAACAAATACATACACTATTTACAATTACAAAACAAACACACAATATTTACAATCACAAAAATACACAATATTTACAATTGCAAAACAAACACACACACTATTTACAATTACAAAACAAACACACAATATTTACAATTACATAAACAAACACACAATATTTACAAAAACAAACACACACAATATTTACAATTACAAAAACAAACACACACTATTTACAATTACAAAACAAACACACACTATTTACAATTGCAAAACAAACACACTATTTACAATTGCAAAACAAACACACACAATATTTACAATTACAAAAAAACACAATATTTACAAAAACAAACACACACACTATTTACAATTACAAAACAAACACACAATATTTACAATTACAAAAACAAACACACAATA
>NC_091562.1:41236623-41239123 GCF_042767895.1 Penaeus vannamei
AAAAAAACAAAGACAGCGCTCAGAAGACACAAATTCCACATCTTCAGCTACAAATCCAAGTCATTTAGAGCCCAGATGATATATGGGATCACACCATCAGGTTCACGTTGATCTGTAATGCTACTCCCAACCAACAGATAGCTTTAGAACCTCTTAGCAGATTGAACTTCTCTGGCCACTCTCCTTCAAACTACTTCGACTGGGATGAACTGGATCCAATCCTCACTGAATATCCTATGACGAGAAAATAGATTAGGGAAATCTCCTTTTAGGTAGCGCTACTCTACATGAATAAAAGGGGATTGCCAGGAGGTGTACGAAGAGTATGTGTTGATGTATTATCCCGGTCTACGTGTCGTCCTTCTTCTCTTCGTCTTCCTCTTTCTCTTCTCCATCTTCGTTCTTCTGTTCCTACTCCTTCTCTTCGTAGTTGACGCTCTCTTCCTCTTCCTCTTGCGTCGTCTTCCCCCTTTTCCTCCTCCTCCTCGCCTTCTTTCCTCCTCTTCCTCTTTATCAGCTTTCGCAAGCTCCTCTTCTTCCTCCTACTCCTCCTACTCCTTCTTCTTCTTCTTCTCTTTCTTTTTCTTTTTCTTCTTCTTCTCCTCCTCCACCTCCTCCTCCTTCTTCTTCTTCTTTTTCTTCTCCTCCTCCTCCTCCACCACCACCTTCTCCTCCTCCTCCTCCTCAGCCACCACCACCATCACCTCTCCCCTCACCTCCTCCTCCTTCTCCTCTTTCTCCTCCCACTCCTCTTCTCCCTCCTCCGTTTCCTCCTCTTTCTCATCGTCGTCATCATAATCTTCCTATTCCTCATTCCTAAGTCGGTCACTTAATATACTTCTCTTTTAACCACATGCGCCAGTCCTGCTCGATCGGAAATTAAAAACTGTAACGTTGGAAGAATTAAAAAAGAAAAAAAAAAAGACAAAGAAAAAAAAAAGTAATCCTCTCTGCATATTCAAAAATGAAATATTCGGTGTCAGCTAACCAACGAAAAATATTTACCAATAAAGGAATAAAAAGGACGAGATCTGATGGAGTCTATGACATTGACGACAATTTACATCAGTAATATCGAGAGTCGGGAAAAAGTAATAAATTATTACTAAATTTGAGACACGAAAGGAATATTGGTGTATAACAAGAAAGAAAAATCTTGATGCATTATGCCGCGGTTATAAATTCACTAAAGAGAAATAAAAGATTTTTTTTCTGTAGGTGTGAGTAAATGAAATATGGCGTGTAATACCGTAGATTTGTGTAGGGGTCGCGGAAGTGAAGAGCTAGAGGAAGAACACGAAAAATAGATAATCGGGTGATATAACGAAAGGATAGATAAGGAAAGGATGATAAATCGTCGGATGAAATTATACCTTTATCGAAAATATACGTAAATAGATCGATAGATATAGATAAACTAGAGCTTATCTGATAGAGTGCCTGATAGACGGTAGGGCAGACAGTAATTAAATAGAGAGAATCTGAATCTAAAAGTTCTGAACTATAACAGATATTTCCCGCCTCCTTCCTCTTCCAAAAAATATAATAACGAAATGGATTAAATTGAAATACACGTGAAGTAAATAAATGAAAAGTTGCATTTCTGTTTTTTTCTTTCCCTTTAAAGCCTTTCAGGAGCTTCAGCGCAACCGACCTTCAAAGCATAAAAACAAAATTAACCGAAAAAACTCTTTGCGTGTTCCCGCCATTTCGTGTCCCCTTTGTGTATGTCCGAAATTTTAGCTTCGGATGACAGCTCCTGGGGGAATATCTCAAACAAATAATACACCGAGAGGAAAAAAATGGGAAGGGAAGGGAAAAAAATATGAGGTTTAAATGTAGCGTGATATCTTGTTTAGGAAATTCTCGGCATGCGCAAGAACACAGTCGAAGGACGAGAAAAGGAGTAATATTGATAAAACGAAGTCGAGTGCAAGTGTTCGGAGACGCAAGGAAACTCCTCTTTTTTCTTCTTTTTTTTTTCTTTTCTTTTTTTTCTATGTACGTATCCGATAGTGTAATTCTGAAATGCACTTTACCTCCATGAATATTCATTTTGTCAGTGTCCCTCGCTCTCCCTCCTCACTCAAGTCTCATAGACGTAATAACACCAAAAAGAACATATAGATTTGCATTTTCAAGGGATGAATTCCTCCCTCTGTCTGTCATGTTTGTCAAATTTGATTACGTGTATTACGGTGGATCATTCTATCTCGCTATGGTATCATTAGGAAGGCTCTCATGATAAAGGAAAACGTACATAAATCATTTTCATTGTCATCATTATTACCATATTTATGAAAACAAGCCTTATCATTATTACTTTTACGATAGAAGCATACACACATACACACACACACACATACACACACACACACACACACACACACACACACACACGCACACACACACACACGCACACACACACACACACACACACACACACACACACACACACACACACACATACACACACACACACACACACACACAAAGAGAG
>NC_091562.1:41266623-41270529 GCF_042767895.1 Penaeus vannamei
GATGAATCCTGGATGTTGGATGTTGACTGGGGAATGTTTGAATGTTTAAAATTAAATCCTGGATGATGAATAAATAAAAAAATAAATGTTGATGACCAAAAGCTAATTAATAAATGGTGAATCCTAGATGCAGGATGTTGGATGTTGAATCCTAAATACTGAATGAGGAATGCTAAAGTTTGCATGCTGGATGTTAAAGGATAAATGCTGAATTTTTTTAATACTGAATGCCGGATGCTGGATGCTGTATGGTGAATGTTGAATGACATATAATTGCCGAATGCCTTAATGCTGAATTCTAAACACTGACCGGTAAATGCTGAATGCTGACCATTAAACAGAAGATGCTGGATGCTGAGTTAGCATCTTTGGTAAAGGGAGCCATACAAGGACCGGATTCTTATCATTATTATCATTATTATCAGATAATGAGACTTATAAACACTATACATTTCAATATGATTTGTCATTAATGTTTGTTTGTCTTGTTTTGATTACATAATTCTGTATATATTTCCAATGTACACGTGGCTTGACATAATTTCTTTAGATTTATGAGTCTAAAACGAAAGCGAAAGAAAGAGAGGAATGAGAGAGAAAGAGAGAGAGGGGGAGGGTTGGAGAGGGAGAGAAAGAGAGGGGGAGGGAGGGAAAGAGAGAGAGAGAGGAAATGAGAGAGAGAGAGAGGGAGAGAGAGAGAGAGGTGTAAAGAGAGAGAGAAATAAGAGAGGTAGAGAGAGAGAGAAAGAGAAAGAGAGAAGGAGAGAGAGAGAGAGAGGAAAGAGGGAAAGGGGGAGGAAACGAGAGAGAGAAATATATAAGAGAGATATATATATATATATAGAGAGAGAGAGAGAGAGAGAGAGAGAGAGAGAGAGAGAGGAAAGAGGAAGGGAGAGGAAACGAGAGAGAGGGAGAGAGAGAGAGGAAAGAGGAAGGGAGAGGAAACGAGAGGGAGAGAGAGAGAGAGAGAGAGAGAAGCCATATGTTTGTGCCTCATGCAATTAGCCATTAGGCAGAAATCCCTTGGTTTTCTTGCGAAACCAATGAAGATGTATAAGCATTACTTTTCAGGTAATCTTTGTTTAAAGGAAGAACGGATATTTTTTTTAATGTTGCCTGAATATGGGGGATATATATATATATATATATATATATATATATATATATATATATATATATATATATAGAGAGAGAGAGAGAGAGAGAGAGAGAGAGAGAAAGAGAGAGAGAAAGTTTCACAAAAGGTAGTGTTAGGTAAGAGAGAGAGAGAGAGAGAGAGAGAGAGAGAGAGAGAGAGAGAGAGAGAGAGAGAGAGAGAGAGAGAGAGAGAGAGAGAGAAAGTTTCAAAAGGTAGTGTTAGCGTAAGAGAGGGAGAGAGAGAGAGAGAGAGAGAGAGAGAGAGAGAGAGAGAGAAAGTTTTACAAAAGGTAGTGTTAGCGTAAGAGAGAGAGAGAGAGAGAGAGAGAGAGAGAGAGAGAGAGAGAGAGAGAGAGAGAGAGAGAGAGAGAGAGAGAGAGAGAGAAAAAGAGAAAGTTTCCCAAAAGGTAGTGTTAGCGTACGAGGGGGGGGAGAGAAAGAGAGAGACAGAGAGAGGTTGGGAGAGAGAGAGAGAGAGAGAGAGAGAGAGACGGAGAGAGAGAGAGAGAGAGAGAGAGAGAAAGAGAGAGAGAGAGAGAGAGAGAGAGAGAGAGAGAGAGAGAGAGAGAGAGAGAGAGAGAGAGAGAGAGACAGACAGAGAGAGGTTGGGAGAGAGAGAGAGAGGAGGGAGAGAAAGAGAGAGAGAGAGAGACAGAAACAGAGCCAGAGAAACAGAGACCGAGAGAGAGAGAAAGACAGAAAGAGAAAGACAGAGAGAGAGAGAGAGAGGGTTGTACTTCCTACGCAGTCCACTCACATAGGGGAGTAAGCTGCGGGAGAGTAAGCCAGCTTAAGTTCGAGTTAGCCCCAGCTTTCATAAATTGGGAGAGTTTGACGTCAGAAAGGACAATCAGCTGTAAAACCTTTGTCAAAACTAGTGCATGGATAACCAGCTGGAAGAGATAATTCCAGTCCACATGCATTGGCCAATTGTGTTACTGGAAAAATGGGCAATGAATTTCGTTTGCAATAATGTGTGGAGGCAGAGAAGAGGCAGAGAGGCAGCTGATGGAAAGGGGGAATAAAGCAAGTGGAATAAGACGCAAGAGAAAAGAGAGAATAATCTTGGTAGAGGAAGGAGGGGAATAAGATGTGGTAGAGGGAAGAACGATAGATTCAAATAGAGGCGAACATTGATAATTGCTGTATATAAAGATGAAAAATCTATCAAACAAATAAATATTAATAACTAAATATAATATTAATAACTGTTGCATAGAACGATGAAAAAACGACTTGTTTATGGAAGTATTTCTAGCATGAGGAAAAAGGGAAAAGGGACATCAAAGGAAAAACTTTATAAGACAACAGAGGAGAGAAGTAGAGTAGTATTAATTGGATACAAGTTGACAGAGGAACTGGAGACGAAGAAATGTGAAGTTGAAACGTTTTTTTGGCAGAAGCATGTGGCACAGAAAAGACTATTGCCTTCCATATATGGGTACAAGAAGGGATTAAATAGAGGAGGGATCAACAGTATGGAACTAAGCAACATAGCGATCAAAGGAGAGATCCAGATGATGCAGAAATCGTTGTTGAAAATTTACAGCAATGGCTACAGGGAAAGGAAGCAAGGAGGTAATCGCAGTGACCAAAAAAACTAGAAGATAATTTAAAAAGCCAGTTAAGAAAAGTGATTAAACAAAATTTGATAAAAAAGAGCAAAGAGCCAATAAGAAAAAAAGAGTGCCTGCGTAATCTACGAACAGGTGAAACGACGTCGGGCAAAACATGTGGAAACTTTCGTCCTACAGATGAGGAAACTTGGTAATAGGGTGAAAAAAGGACCAGGAAATGTTGGAAGCAAGAAAGAGATCAAGGAGGTTTATATAAGAACAGGGCTTAGAAAATAAGCAGCAAAATAAGAGAGAAAAAGAAGACTAGCTGTAACGATGAAACAAGTAAGTGATGCCTCGGGAACATCCTGAGATCAAGAAAGTGTCTACAAAGCAGTTTAAACAAGAGACAAAGTATCTCAAGTTTTTTTTTTTCTTTTCTTTTTTTACGCAACTTAGTAACGACTGAGAGTAATGGCGAGATCAAAGGAAGAAACACTTTTCGAACAAACCTTCAAATGAGGAAAAAACCGAGAAAGAAAAAAAAGCTCGGAGATTGGACAACATTTGAGAGAAATAACTTGAGAAAACGGGAAAGAAGTAGGAACGGAGTGAAAAAAAAGGAAGGTCAGTGAGGAGAGTTTAAACCGAGTAGAAAACCAGAAGAATTATGAAAGGAAAAAAAAATAGAGAAGGAAAATGTGGAAACCTTAGAGGGTCTATTGAAAAAGGTTTATCATGAGGAAAATAAAACGATTATGTGTAGATTTAGTGTGAGTGTAGTATCCAGGATTAGGATAAGTCCTGTGCTTTTGGGATGACGTTAAACACTACGAAATATAGGAAGAAGGACGTGGATAATTTTATAAGAAGAAACAAGAGAGACAAAAAACATTACACACTACGAAATATAGGAAGATGGACGTGGATAATTTTATAAGAAGAAACAAAGACAAAAAACATTACACACTACGAAATATAGGAAGATGGATGCGGATAATTTTATAAAAAGAAACAAGAAAGGAAAAAAAATATATACTTTATAATAAACAATTTCGGTCTCCAAGTAAGTGTTAGAGAAATATCGACGAGAGAATAAAACGTAATATATGAATATCATAGATTTTGAAGGACGGTTTAAGGTCGACTGTCACAAGCAGAGAGATCGGGATGTTCGAGGAAGAGGTGAAGGTCAGAAAAGTTTGTAAAA
>NC_091562.1:41299884-41302384 GCF_042767895.1 Penaeus vannamei
AAAACGAAAAAGGAAAACAGTATTATCTACAATTTAATGTTAACTACCTACATCCCACCCTTTAGATTAAGCCTGCAATAGCAAAAGTAATTCCCACTGCATTTTAAAACGCTCTTCACGTCCTTCTAATTACACTAAGTGACTTTGAGCAGCATTATAGCCAGCGACCATTATCATTCATAAATAAAGAATGAAAATCCAGCCAGGCTTCGAGGTTAACCCTTATTTCATTCATTTATTTCCAGTGGCAGAATTAAAGAAAAAATAATTGAAATTCAACATCTAAGCTTAAAGTTAAATAAATAAATAAATAAATGAATAATTGAAATTTAACATCTAAGCTTAAAGTTAAATAAATAAATAAATAAATAATTGAAATTTAACATCTAAGCTTAAAGTTAATGGTTCATTCAAATACGCATTTAAAAGCAATAAGTTAATGCAGTATTCATGTAGCTCAATGATAAATAAATAAATAAATAAATAAATAAATTTCAACATTTAAGCTTAAAGTTAATGGTTCATCCAAATACGCATTTAAAAGCAATAAGTTAATGCAGTATTCATGTTTTTTTTTAGTGACAGTACATGAGTGGATATTGAAATATTCACTTATCAATTAATGTTTTATTTATTTTTTTAATCATAGGATAAGTATGAGTCGTTTTGATATATTTTGATTTCTGTTATTCGTTATTTTCTAACTAATGATGGGCAGTAACATTAATCTCATGTTATTAGCTAATTACTTTGTTTTATCAAAAGGTTATATCAGTTTGAACTTTGATACGGTTCGACTGACATATAATTTGTGTGTTTGTCATGTATCAGAACTATTTCAGATCTATTAATCTAGCTATTTATCTTTTATCTATTTATCTGCCTATCTATCCATCTAGTTATCCATTATCTCTTTATCTCTCTATCTGTCTATCAGTCTATCCATATATCTATCTGCCTATCTATCTCTCTGTCTATCTCTATTTCTGTGTGTGTGTGCGTGTGTCTTTCTGTTCGTCTGTCTGTCTGTCTGTCTGTCTGTCTGTCTGTCTGTCTGTCTGTCTCTCTCTCTCTCTCTCTCTCTCTCTCTCTCTCTCTCTCTCTCTCTCTCTCTCTCTCTCTCTCGCTCTCTCTCTCTCTCTCTCTCTCTCTCCCTCTCTATCTCTCACTCTGTCTCTCTCTCTCTGTGTGGGTGTGTGTGTGTGTGTGTGTGTGTGTGTGTGTGTGTGTGTGTGTGTGTGTGTGTGTGTGTGTGTGTGTGTGTGTGTGTGTGTGTGTGTGTGTGTGTGTGTGTGTGTGTTTGTGTGTGTGTGTGTGTGTATACGTGTGTTGTGAGTGCGTATGTGTAAGTGTGCAAAGTATCTGTCTGCCTGCTTTCATGCCTCCCTCTCCCTCTCCCTCTCATTCTCCGTCTATCTCTCTTCCCCTTCTCTCTTTCAGCATTCCTGCCACGCATTCATTTACAGATACGATAAAGACGAACCGAGTGTACGAAGAATGCAGATTATCGATTCTAGGGCGCTCGCTAAAGAGGCAGATATTTCCGATATGGCACCCGCTCCTTAGGGGAAAAAAAGGAAAAAAAGTGTTTGATTTGTATTTATGTGAAGTTAGATAGCTCTGCCAGATCGTCAGCGAGCGAAAGGAAGAATTAGCGAGGGAATGACGTCATGATAGCGAATGGATGACGTCATAAAAGCGATTGAATGACGTCCCGATTGCGAAGTGATGACACCTCACAGCGAGTGAATGACGTCACGATAGCAACTCAGTGACGTCACGATAATATAATGACGTCCCGATAACATAATGACGTCACGACAAATACTGAACGGCGTCTAGACAGCAAGTGCACGAACGCATAACAACAAACGAATGACGTCACGACAGGGAGTGTAAATGACACCTAGATAAAGAGTAAATACCTCATAAATTCGAACGCCCAAACACGTATCCACAGAGCAGGAGTAAGGGGGGGGGGGGTTGCCAGCGCTCCTTTTTCTCGTCGCATATTATATAGCGCTTTGCCGAGGCCTATACTTTGGCCGGCTAAGAGCACCGGACACTGATCAGGCAGCGAGAGAGGCTCATGGAGGGTGAGTGAGGAAAATGGCAGGAAGTGGAGGGGGAGAAGAGAAGAGGGGGAGGAGGAGAGGAAGGAAGGGAGGAGAAAGGGAGAGGAGGGAGGGTGGGCAGGAAGGGAGGGAGGAGAAAGGGAGAGGAGGAGGGAGGGAGGAGGGTGGGGAGGAAGGGAGGGAAAGGAGAGGAGGGAGGGGGAGGAAAGGAAGGAATGGAGGGGGAGATTAGAGAGAAGGGGGAGGAGGAAAGGAAGCGAGGGGAAAGGGAAAGAGAGGAGAGGAGAGGAAAGAAAATGGTAGAGAGGGAAAGAAGGGGGAAAGGAGGAAGGAGGAGAAAGGAGAGGAGGAGGAGGAAAGGACATAAAGGAGGAAGGAAAGTGGAGGAAGAGAAGGAAGGCGGGAGAAAAGAGGAAGGAAAACAG
>NC_091562.1:41309884-41312384 GCF_042767895.1 Penaeus vannamei
TCCTCCTTGTCATCATCATAAACTTTCTTTTTTTTTCTTTTTTTCTCTCTCTCTCGCTGTTTTATTCTCTCTTCTTCTCTCCTCTTTTTATCTTCTCTCCTTCCTCTCTTCCTCTCATTTTCTCTCTCTCCTCGCCCTCCTTCTCCTTTTCCTCCCTCTCTCTCCTCTCCTTCCCTCTGCTCCTCTCCCTCCTTCTCCTCCTCTCCTTCCTTCTCTTCCTCTCCTTCCCTCTCCTCCTCTCTCCCTCTCTTTCCTCTCCTTCCTCTCCTCCTCTCCTTCCCTCTCCTCCTCTCCTTCCCTCTCCTCCTCTCCCTCCTTCTCCCTTCTCCTCTCCCTACCCCCCCTCTTTACCTCCATCCTTCTATTCTCTTGTCTCCTTCTTTCCCTCCTCTTCCTCCCCCTCTCTTTGCCTCTACCTTTTCGCTCTCTTGCCTTCTTCTCTCCCCTCTCCTTCCCTTTTCTCCCATCTCCCTTTCTCCTCTCTCTTTCCCCTTCCATCATCTCTCTCCCTTACCTTCCTCCTCTTTTGCTTCCCTCTCCCCCTTTCCGTTCTCTCCCCAACTTCGTCTTCCCTTCCCTCTCCTCCTTCCTACCATCCCTTACCTCCCCCTCCCCCATCCATCCCTTAGCAACCCTCCCTTACCTCCCCTACACCCTCTTCTCCCTCTCATATCCCTTCTCCATCCTCTCCTACCCTTTGCCTTACCTCCCTCCCCACTCTGCTAGCCACCCCCACCTCCCTTCCCCCCTTCCCATTCCACCCCTACAACTTCCCTCCCTCTCCCACCCTCCCCCATCTACCCTTCCACCGCTCCCTATCCACTCCCTACTTCCCTCCCTCCTCATCCCTTCCTCATCCTCACCCTAATCTCTCCCTTCCACTCCTCCCTATCCACCCTTCCCCACCATCCCCAGCCTCCCCCCACCTCCCTTCTACCCCTCCCCACCATCCCCCACCTCCTCCCCTTTCCCTTTCTACCGCTCCCCTCCCTCCTCCAACCTCCCATCCACCCTCCCCCACTCTTTCCTCCCTCCCCTCCCTCCTCCCACCTCCCATCCACCCTCCCCCACTCTTTCTCCCCTCCCACCTCCCTTCTCCCTCCCCACTCTTTCTACCCCTCCTCCCATCCCCCACCTCCTCCCCCTTCCTTTCTACCTCTCCCCACCATCCCCCACCTCCCTTCTACCCTTCCCACTCTTTTTCCCTCCCCCTTTTCCCCTCCCCACTCTTTCTCCCCTCCCTCCCCCTTCCTTTCTCCCCTCCCCCACCCTCCCCCACCTCCCTTCTACCCCTCCCCATACTTTCTCCCCTCCCTCCTCCCTCCCCCCTCCCCCCTCCCCCCTCCCCCAAATCTTCCAGAAGACAGCGGAGTTTCAGATCAGCTGCTAAATGGATTCCCTTGATTCGCTCCCTCTGTGGTGTAAGACTTTTTTCTTTCTTTCTTTCCTTTCTTTCTTTTTTTCTTTTTCTTTTTTTCTTTCTTTTTATCTTTCTTTTTTTCTTTTTTTTCTTTCTTTTTTCTTTCCTTTTTTCCTTCTTTTTTTCTTTCTTTCTTTTTTTTCTTTCTTTTTATCTTTCTTTTATCTTTCTTTTCTTTTTATATTTCTTTTTTTCTTTCTTTTTTTTCTTTCTTTTTTATCTTTATTACTTTTTTTTTTCTTTTTTTTTTTTTTTCTTTGTTTTCTTTCTTTTTTTCTTTCTTTTTTTCTTCGTATTCTTCTTTGTTTTTCTTTCTTTTTTTTTCTTTTTTCCTTTTTTCTTTTTTTTTTTTATTTTTTTTTTTTTTGGCGTCGTCCGGCACTTTCTGTCACTTTCGCGCGCCCAAGCGGCCTCGGGATCGCGTTTTGGGGTCCACTTTTGGGGTCATCTCTCTTCCTTATCTTCCTCCTCTCTCTTCCTCCCCTCCTTCGCCTTCCTTTCCTCTCCTGCTCCTTCCAGTCCTCCCCTATCCTCCACTCCTTCCCTCTCCCCCTCTCCCTCCTTCTCCTCCTCTCCTTCCCTCTCCTCCTCTCCTTTCCTCTCCTGCTCCTTCCAGTCCTCCCCTATCCCTCTCCCATCCCATCCCCCCCACCCCCGCCTGCTACCCTTCCCACCCTGTGTTTGCTTGTGTTGGTTGGTTTGTGTTGTTGTTTGTGCTTGTTTTTTTGTTCTTCTGCCTGTTTTTTTCTTTGTTTTGTTTGTTTTTGTTCTTGATTTCTTTGTGTTGTTTGTTTTTTTCTTGATTTCTTTCTTTTGATTGTTTTTGTTTTTGATTTTCTTGTTTTGTTTGTTTTTGTTCTTGTTTTTGTTTTTTGTTCTTGTTCTTGATTTCTTTGTTTTGTTTGTTTTTGTTCTTGTTCTCTTTGTTTTTGTTCTTGTTTTGTTTGTTTTGTTTGTTTTTGTTCTTGTTCTCTTTGTTTTTGTTCTTGTTTTGTTTGTTTTGTTTGTTTTAGTGCTTATTTTCAGTTTGCTTATGGCTGTTCATTTCGTTATTGAAGTTGTTGATATTGATGTTGTTGT
>NC_091562.1:41317384-41324884 GCF_042767895.1 Penaeus vannamei
TGATAGCAAAGATTAATGGTAATAATTAAAAAAAGATACGACGATTAAAATAATAATCATAGTGACATGTACATTAAAATCGAGTATATACTATGAATCCAAATTATATAAAGTGCTTTTTTATAATTTTTCCCGAGCATTTCATTGTGCTAATATCCTATTGAAAATAATCTCCATACAAGTTTGCAGCTTATCACGCTTTATTATTAACATTTGCTAATTCAATTTTCCCAAGCTGTTTTTGAAATATTGACTGTAATTAAAACGATATTTCCAATCATTGGTATTAATGATACAATGAGTCAGCAGTTATAAAGCAATTATGCAAAATGGGGTGCGTGTGTGTGTGTGTGTGTGTGTGTGTGTGTGTGTGTGTGTTTGTGAGTGTGTGTGTGTGTGTGCGTGTGTGTGTGTGTGTGTGTGTGTGTGTGTGTGTGTGTGTGTGTGTGTGTGTGTGTGTGTGTGTGTGTGTGTGTGTGTGTGTGTGTGTGTGTGTATGAGCGAGTGAGTGTGTGCGTGTATGTGTGTGTGTGCATACGTTCTGTGTTCGTGTATGTTTATCTCTTCCTCATAACCAGAAACCATAACCCACCAACATACCCAAATCCAGAAAGACTCATAAAACAAAAAGAAAAAAAAATAGAAAGAAAGAAGAAAAAATGATTAAAAAAAAGACCAAACACAAAAAAAAAGAGAAGAGAGAGAGAAAAAACACACACACATAACTACATCAAAGACGAACTCCAACCACCTCACGGACGACGCTTCCCTTGGCCCGGGCTTCAGTAACACGTTCAGACGAGCGCTGCCGAGGGACTTCACACGACTTCGAAGGCAGATCGAGCGAGGAACCTGCGAGGGGAGCCAGCGACCGGGAAAGACAGGTGAGTGTGCTAATTATGTTTGAGGAATCGGTGGAGCAGCGCAGGTAAAAGAACTTTGCTTGGTGTGTCTTCTTTTTTTTTTTCTTCTTTAATTCTCTTTCTCTGTCTCTCTATCTATCTAGTGGTTTGTCTGTCTATTTAACGATTTATCTGTCTGTCTGTCTATATATCTAAGGCTATCTCTCTGTCCCTGCCTTTCTGCCTGTCTTTGTTTCTTTGACTGTCAGCCCCTACCTCTCTCTCTCTCTCTCTCTCTCTCTCTCTCTCTCTCTCTCTCTCTCTCTCTCTCTCTCTCTCTCTCTCTCTCTCTCTCTCTCTCTCTCTCTCTCTCTCTCTCTCTCTCTTTTCTCTCTCTCTCTTCTCTTCTCTCTTCTTTATCTTTGTGAAGTGCGTCCTTTTATCTTTATTTGACAACTTCTAAACATACATAGGAATATTTATTACCATATGCGTGTGTTTGTTTGAGCGAGTAAATGTGTGTGTGTGTGTGTGTGAGCGAATGTCAGTGTGTGTACGTATGTAAGAAAGAGTATACGTGTGTGTGTGTGTGCCTGTGTGTGTGTGTGTGTGTGTGTGTGTGTGTGTGTGTGTGTGTGTGTGTGTGTGTGTGTGTGTGTGTGTGTGTGTGTGTGTGTGTGTGTGTGTGTGTGTGTGTGTGTCTGTGTATGTGTGTGTGTGTGTTTGTATGAGCGAGTGAGTGTATATGTGAGAGCGAGCGCGTGAATGTGTGTGCGCGAGGGCTCACATATATACAGCGCAAGCACACATACATTATCTAAGTTTAATCAGGAAACGCGGCAGGTGCCTCCACTCTCGAGAGGAGTTAGGTCCACAATGCGGCCCCGGGCTTTGTATAGCGAGAATTAATCCAGTCTTTCCTGGATATCAAAGATTGCAGGAGCGGTATTACAGTGGGAAGTAAACCTGGCAAGAAACACGCACATGCACACACACAGAGATAAGCTCACACAGACGTATTCATGCACTTACAGACGGACAGACATGGAAAGATTAACTCGGGCGTACGTACGGGAAGAGAGAGAGGGGGAGAGAGAGACAGACAGACAGACAGAGAAAGAGAGAGAGAGTGACAGACATACAGAGACAGAGGGAGAGAGAGAGAGGGTGGGTGGGAAGATAGATAGATAGAGAGAAAGAAGGGGGGCAGACAAGAGAGAGAGACATGAATAGAGCAGAGATCGAGGCAGACAGACAGACAGACAGAGACGGAGGGAGAGAGAGAGGGGGGTGGAGAAAGATATATACATATATATAGAGAGAGAGGCAGACAAAGACATAGACAGAGACAGAGACATGCAGAGGCAGACAGACAGGCAGACAGACAGACAGACAGAGACAGATAGACAGCGAGGAAAGGACAGACGGTTTGTAGCTATTTCCTGGATTTCTTATCAGTCCCGGATGCAAGGAAAATATCATGACCTTTTATTCATTTGTTTTACCGTAAGATTTTAAGGATAGTGGTAATAATAATAATGACAGCTATAGGAATTCGTTGTTCTAATTATCATCCTTGTTATTGTTGCTGCTGCTGTTATAATTATCATGATTGTCTCTTATTATCATCATCAACTCCTTATCATCTTTTTTATCATTGTTTTCATTTTCTTGTCTTATTATTATTACTGTTATCATCATCATCATTATCATTACCATACTGTTCCTATCATCATTATTGAAATAATCTTCACCATTATCATTATCATTATTATTATTACTATCATTATTAACAATAATATCATCATTATTTTCATTACTCTTGTTATTTTCATTATCATTAATATTATCTTTTTCATTATCATCTTTATCATTACTATAATCACTATCAAAGGACCGGTTAGTAAAGCAAGAAAATATAAGAAAATATAGGAAAATGAAAAAGGAATAGCATGTTGTCGATTGCATGCCCGTAAGTGATAAATACCCATCATAATTTTGATAATTTCTTAGCAATAGATAAAATAGTAATTAAAATGTTAAAATGAGGCACGTGGATGCTATAATCTCTCAATATATATATAATCAAATGCATAATAAGATTATAAAACATAATAAAATTATAATTCTATAATTAAATTCATAATATTATAAAAAATAATTTTACCACAAGTCACCTCAGGTCATTCATCATCTTTTGTGTGTAAAGATAATTATAATCATTATAGTTATTGGATAATTATGAATATATTCGTAAAAAATATATATATTAGTGACTAATAATTCTGTCGCTTTTGACGTAAGAAGGTAGACTTATAAACAAACAGATAATTACATAAATTGATAGATAGATAGATAAGCAATTGAAATAATTAATGCATGAATAAATTGAAGCAATGAATAGATAAAATTAATAGAAGAAAGGGAAATTAATTAATGTAATTGATAAATATTTACACAAGTAAATATATAAACAAACAAATCGATAAACAAATAAACAGCGATAAACAGATAAATAAATCAACAAAGAAACAATACCGGGTAAAATACATCTATTAAATACGACAAAGAACATAAAACAAAGGTACATAACGGGACTTCCTGGTCTTAAAAGTCTAGATCTTTTTCAAAGTTATAAACTTTCTTCAGATCAAAGTTCAGGATACGGAAGGAACGGTTCTGAAGTTATAAGAGAGTGTTCTACGTCGTATGCATGTATATATATATAGGTGGTGGGGAAGGGGAGGGGGGAGGGGGGGGTGTTTGTGTGTTTGTCTGTGTTTGTGTTTGTGTGTGTGTGTGTGTGTGTGTGTGTGTGTGTGTGTGTGTGTGTGTGTGTGTGTGTGTGTGCGTATGTGTGTGTGTGTGATGTAATGATATAACGCTGATAACTAAAATTCTAACAATACTAAACCAACAAAAATCAACATCTAACTCATAATAATCAACCTTTCCTTACATATTACAGAAGAACTCAGCACCACACACAAATTGTCATTAAACCAAAGACGATATGATATAATACGAATATCTCTCAAAAGTTGGTCCCATATCCAACTGGACGTAAGGGACATGTTTTGCAGAGAAACATGCTTACTAAGCCGCGGGATGATGCGGTAGGGTGACCTGTTCCTCTCCGCCCCGACTTTGACCCCAGTATGCTGACGTCCTCCGGTCTCTTCACATGATCGACTGTGACCCCAGTATCTGACGTCGGCCTACCAGGCTCATTCACAGCTGAGTCGTTTGACCCCGTATGCTGACGTCGGCAAACCCGGGGCTCTTCCGCTAGTGTTGACCCCGTATGCTGGTGGCATCCGGTGTCATTCACACTGAGTCGACTGTGACCCCGTATGCTGACGTCGGCATACCGTGCTCATTCACAGCTGAGTCGACTTTGCCCCGTTGTGGCGGCAACCGGTGTATTCACAGCTGAGTCGACTTTGCCCCGTATGCTGACGTCCTTTTCGCGCTCATTACAGCTAGTCGACTTTGACCCCAGTATCTGACGTCGGCATACCAGTGCTCATTCACAGCTGAGTCGACTTTGACCCCAGTATGCTGACGTCGGCATACCGGTGCTCATTCACAGCTGAGTCGACTTTGACCCCAGTATGCTGACGTCGGCATACCAGCGCTCATTCACAGCTGAGTCGACTTTGACCCCAGTATGCTGACGTCGGCATACCGGTGCTCATTCACAGCTGAGTCGACTGGGAGGAGCAGCCGGGCGCGAACCCAGGACCGTGCGATTACAAAGCCAGCGCTCCACCACTGAGCTATGCCACCTCCGAATATCTATATGTATAGCAATTTAGATCCGTTTGAGCACGTAGACCAAGATGCTACGAAGTCTATATGCATATGAAGGAGACCAACAGATGATTTGTTAAAATTGTCTATTTATCTATCTGATATCTATTTATCTATCTGATATCTATTTATCTATCTGATATCTTTTTATCTATCTGATATCTTTTTATCTATCTGATATCTATTTATCTATCTGATATCTATTTATCTATCTGATATCTATTTATCTATCTAATATCTATTTATCTATCTATCTATACAGTAGATATGCATTTATTTGCGTGTATGTGCATGTCCGTATAACGAATGTTTATTGGGTCGAGCACAATTTTAACAAACCGGCGGTAAATCATACAAAATAAGTATACAGAGAGAGAGTTGTAGGTGTTGTGACGTATCTACACAGGCGAGTATGCTAGAGACATATTAAGGGCGAAGGAAGAATGACATGCAAGGCGTTGCAGAATTGCAAGATGTTAGAAAACACAGACAGCGAAACGCGAGCAGGCGATGGAAGCTGTACGTTGCGAAACACATTTTAGGAAAGTCTGATGAAAATAAGAGATTGTTCAGGTATTTTGAATTTTTTTTTTTTTACGGGTATGAAATTCCCATGTATATTTCCCCTACTTCTGATAAGAAAAATGAATAAAATTCTAGAAAAAATAAATGAATATGTAAATAAATAACGCGAAGGCTTATACTTACGTGAACAGTATAAAAAGAAACATTATGGGTGTAATGCGTGGAAGCTGACACCAGCCCTCACTCTTTCAGAAGCGCCGAGACCGCCTGCTCCAAAGGGACTCTGAAGAGCAAAGCATATAATGGTTTACAATTATGCGTAAACGACATGACAGGGCGACAGCTGGCGAGATTTTATATGAAATTCCTGTTGTTTTTGTAAATGCTGGAATTATGTAATTTGCATTAGAGGAATGTCAAAGGTGTCCGGCTTCTGCAGACAGTTGAGAGAGAAAGGATGCGTAGTGAGAATTAAGATAGAGAAAGGAGAGAGAGGAAGAGAGAAAGGGATGCGTGGTGAGAATAAAGAGAAAGATGGAGAGAGAGAAGGAGAGAGGGGGTAGAGAAAGTGCATGAGGGAATGCGAGCGGAATTAAAAGAAACTGAAAGAGAGAAGTAGAGAGACAGATAAACAGACAGAGAGAAAATGAATGAAAGAAAGACAGTGAGAAAGAGACAAAGACAGTGAGAAAGAGACAGAGACAGTGAGAAAGAGACAAAGACAGAGAGAAAACAAAAGACAGAAAGAGAGTGAGAGAAAATTTTTAAAAAAGCGAAAAAGCAAGCACAGCCAGAGCAAGAGAAAGAGAAAGCCAAAGAAAAGAGACAAGAAAAGAGAGAGAGAGAGAGAGAGAGAAAGCAAGCGAGAGAGCAAATAACCCCCCAAGCCAGCCACGCATCAAGCCGCCAGGCCAAGTAATCCATCTTGAATGTTATTTTTGAGAAGCAACACATATACGCTTCTTGACGCACGTTTCCCACGCTCTCGAAATCATTCCTCGTAGATTTAGGATTCTCCATTAATTAATTTTATTGATTTACATGTCATGTTCGTAGAGCTCAAAGTTGACCCTGAGGCTAAGTAGGCCTATTGGGATTCGCTGGGGATTATGAGGTTGTTAAAATGATGTAATTTAGGGAAGTAGTTAAATACTTATAGTCAGAAATATAAATCATATTGATGATTACAATAATGGAAATAAATGTAACTGATAATGATGTTAATTATCGTTACTTTAATTATTGCATCAATTATAACGATAATAACGATGTGTAGTCTTTGTTTTTTCTTATTATTATCGGTTTAATTCCATCATCATCGTTAAATAGATCATTAATAATACTAACGGTATAATGCTGATAATGATATCTCACTATCAACCGTTTTTTTTTTTTTTTCTTTCTTTCTTTCTTTCTTCCTTTTTTTTTAATAAATGTCACATAATGTTTACTATAAATACATTTCAACACACACTGCTCAAATACACACATTTTTATATATATTCACATACATTCACACACAACATGAACGCGCACGCACGCATACACACACATACACACATACACACACACACACACACACACACACATACACACACACACACATACACACACACACCCCAACACACACACACACACACATAAAACACACACACACACATACACACACACACACACACACACAAACTCCCCACATAAAAATTTACCACATACATCCATCCCCCTCCCCCCCACACCCCTCCTCTCCCACACACACACATTCACCCCTCACCCCGAATAAAACCATTCCCCTCCCCCCCCCCAAACCCATTCCCCTCCCCCTACCCCCTTTCCCCCTCCCCAACCCCTCCCCTCCCCTTCACCCCCCCCCAACTCCTCCTCCCCCTTTACCTCCCCCCCCTCCCCTCACCCCCTCCCCAACCCCTAACCTTCCCCTTTACCCCCCCCAAAACACCATTCCCCTCCCCCCCCACACACATTCCCCCCCCCTTCTCCCCTTCACCCCCTCCCCCCCCTCCCCCTCACCCCCTCCCCCCCCTCCCCCCCCCCCCTCCCCTCCCCCACCCCCTCCCCCCCCCCCCTCCCTCCCCTCCCCAACCCCTCCCTCCCCTACACCCCTCCCACCCTCCCTCCTTTCCCCCCTCCCTTCACCCCTCCCTTCCCCCTCCCCAACCCCAAACCTCCCCTTCCCCCTCCCCAACCCTAACCTTCCTTCACCCCCACAAAAAACCCTTCCCCTCCCCCACACACACTTCCCTCCCCTTCCCCTTCACCCCCTCCCCAACCCCTCCCTCCCCCTCCCCCTCCCCAACCCCTCCCC
>NC_091562.1:41332384-41337384 GCF_042767895.1 Penaeus vannamei
CAGGCATGCAGTCTTAAAGATGAGAGGGTCTGTGTGTGGTTTCTCCGTTTCTCCGTTTCTTCTCGTTCCCTTTCTCGTCTACTCTCCCTCTCTCTTTCTTTAAGTTCTGTCTTCTTTTGCTCTCTTCTTTTTAGCCACTTTACCATTCTCTTTCTTTTCGTCTTTCTCCACTTATTGCCTCTTTCTGTCTTTCTCTCCCTCTCTGTCCGTATTTCATTTATCTGCATGGTTGTCTATTTGTTTATCTATCTTCTTTGCTAACTTTTCAGTGCTTTCTCCTTCATATCCTCTACTTCTACATCCTCTCTCATCCTGTTACAAATATTTACAGCTTGCCTAAATTGAAGTCATATAATAGATATGATAACAGAAATAATACTGCACACCCATAAAGTATTTTATTGCCATAAAAAAGAAACACAATGTCCACTCCTTGATGATATTTTGCATAGGGCGACATTAGTCCTATGATTGGCAGTACATAACAGTTTAACGACATTGCCTGTTTGACAAATAAGCTAGTGATTTGCATGTTTGTGCTTGTTGTCTGTTGCCTTGCTGTTACATTAACATAACTGGTCGGGTGCCTGCTATCCCCTTCCATCCCACCGTTGCCACCAATGGGGACTTTACCAGCACCTTGGCAGGAAACCATACAACCGAACTGGGATATTTTGTCTCTCTTCTCTCTCCTTTTTTTTTTTACTAAACCTTACATCTGCTCTTTCACCTTTCTCCTCCTCCCCATTCGCCCCATATCCCTTCAGGAACGACGGTCATTTGCTCTCCGTGCATCCATTACAGAATGTAGTTATGGTCGTCACCTGCGGTCTTGTCTCTATATGAGAATGGAGTTTCCGCTGCTGTTATGTGCATTCTCCCTCCGTGTAAACTATGCTGACATAACATGGAAGAATGGTCCTCTTCAAGCTTTTTTCTTATGGATGGGGTAATATGTCTTCTCTCTCTCTCTCTCTCTCTCTCTCTCTCTCACTCTCTCTCTCTCTCTCTCTCTCTCTCTCTCTCTCTCCCTCTATCTATCTATCTATCTCAGACATTCAATCAAATGCTAAAACACATACACACACACAAACACACGCACAGACACACACACGCACGCACAAGCACACACGCACACAAACACACGCCTCATACGCACACACAAACACACGCACTCATACGCACACACAAACACACTCACATACACACACATACGCACATGTATGCACGCACACACACACACATATACACTACCTCTTCCAGTTGGTTTATAATCAGTGCAGGTTTTGAGGTAAAACTACTTTGACTTCAACTATCAGTTTCCGCTAACACCTACGTCTTGTGCCTGGGACTGTGCAGTGTTTATCTATTTCTCTTTTTCTCTCTATCTATCGTCTCTCTCTCTATCTATCAGTCTCTCTCTCTCTCTCTCTCTCTCTCTCTCTCTCTCTCTCTCTCTCTCTCTCTCTCTCTCTCTCTCTCTCTCTCTCTCTCTCTCTCTCTCTCTCTTTCTCAATATATTTTGTTTTGCAATGTACTGATTTGTTTAAAATGACAGGGAGGGAAAGGATGTGAAGGAGAAAGGAGAATGGAGAACGGAGAAGGAAGAGAGGAGAAAAGGCAAACGAAAGGGTAGGGCGAGAGGGAGAGAGAATAACGGAAGTAAAAGGAGAGGTAAGTGAATAGAAGCGAAGGAAAGGGAATGGGAAAACAGAAAGGAACTGGAAGGAAAAGGAGGAGATGAGGGAGAGAAAGGAGGGGAGAGGGTGTGAGGGAAGAGGAAGGAGAGAAGAGGGAGGTAAGGATGAAGGAGAGGGACAGATGAGGAAGGAAGGGGAGGGAGAGGGTGAGAAATAGGAAGGGAAGGGGTAGGTAAGGGAAGAAGAAGGGATGGGGGAGGAGTGATAGAAGGGAAGGAGGGAGAGGTAGGGGAAGAGGAAAGGAGGGAGTGGGAAGTAAGGATGTAAAGTGAGGGAAGAGGAAGGGAGAGGGGTGAGGAAGAGGAGGGGGAGGGGAAGGTGAGCGAAGAGGAGGGGATGAGGGAGGTGAGTGCGAGGAAGGGGAGGGGAGGAGGGTGACACAAACGTGTCCTCTTCTCGACGCTGTGAGTTTAAGTCGTCCTCAAAGTGGTCACCGTGGAGACACTTCTCATTTCCTTCCCGACGCGCGGTTTATTTTCCTTTTTATTTCTTCTTCTTTTCCACTTTCTTTTTTGTCTTCCCTTACTGCTCCATTTCTCTTCGCTGCTCATCATCTTTTCGATTTTCATCACTCTCTCTACACATTTTCCTTATTGTTGTTATTCTTATTTTATTATTTTTTTCTTTTTTATAATGAGTATCTTTATTGTATATGCTTCCCTCTTTCTTATGCTTATTTATCTCCTCTTTTTTCCATTTCCATATACTTGCTACCATATTCTCTTCCTCAAAGGCCTCCTCCTCCATCTCTTATTCCTCGTCCATCTCCATATCTTCCTTCTCCTTCTTCTCCCTCCTCCTCCTCCTCTCTCCCATCCTTTCGTGTCCCCATATCTATCTTCTCTCCTCCTCTCCTTCTTCCTGCTCTCCTTATCCAGATTTCGCCCCCAACCCTCTCCCCAGTCCACCCCCAATAACCCCCTTCAGTCCACCCTCCAACCCCCTCCCAAGTTTAC
Organism: Penaeus vannamei; assembly: GCF_042767895.1. Taxonomy (NCBI): domain Eukaryota; kingdom Metazoa; phylum Arthropoda; class Malacostraca; order Decapoda; family Penaeidae; genus Penaeus; species Penaeus vannamei. The sequence continues at coordinate 41,335,041 of NC_091562.1, forward strand.
CTTCAACCCCCCCAAAAAAAAATCCACCCCTCCTCCCTAAGTCCATCCCCCAACCACTATCCCCAGTCCATCCCCCAACCCCCCAAGTCCACCCCCAACCCCCCCCCTCCCAGTCCACCCTCACCTCCCCCCAGGGTCAACCCCAATCCCCAATTCCATCTCCCAAGTCCTGCCCCAACCCCCTAGTCCACCCCTACCCCTTCACAGGTCGACCTCAACCCCCCAGGTCGACCCCACCCCCCAGGTCCACCCCAGGAGGCTGTACCTTCCAGATCCCGTGTAATGCGACAGATTGCTGGCGTTGAGATGAGAGACGAGTCATAGCATCAGGTCTTACTCTTTGTTCTTTCGTTTTATTTTCTCTCTCTTTCTTTCTTTCTTTCTTTCTTTCTTTCTTTCTTTCTTTCTTTCTTTCTTTCTTTCTTTCTTTCTTTCTTTCTTTCTTTCTTTCTTTCTTTCTTTCTTTCTTTCTTTCTTTCTCTCTCTCTCTCTCTCTCTCTCTGCCATGATGTGTTTGTTTCCAGTCTCTTTCGATCTGTTTCTGTGGTTTGGTTTTTCTCCCTGTTTTTTATTGTTTCTCTCTCTCTCTCTCTCCTCTTTCTTTGTCTCTCTCTCTCTCTCTCTCTCTCTCTCTCTCTCTCTCTCTCTCTCTCTCTCTCTCTCTCTCTCTCTCTATCTATCTATCTATCTATCTATCTATCTCTCCGTTTCTTGCTCATCCTTTCCCTATTCCTCTTCTTCCTTCTGCTTTCCCCCATTCGTTATCCTCTCATCCCCCCATATTCTACCTATCCCCTTTCCTCCTCTTTTATCTCTACCCACTTCCCCGTCTCTTTCTCCTTCTACTATCCATGTCGCCTTCTCCGTCTGTTCTTCCTTCTTCTAATTCTTCTTTAGATCTTTCTTCCTCCTCTTCCTCGTCCCCATCTCTTCTCTTCCTCCTCTACCTCATACCCTCCTCCTCCTCACTACACTCCCTCCTCCCTCTTCCTCCTCCGCCTACCCCTCCATCTCCCTCTTCCTCCTCATCCTCCCTTCCACCCCCTCCCCCTCCTCCCTTCCACCCCCTCCCTCCTTCCTTCCACCCCCACCCCCTCCCTCTCCCTTCCACCCTCTTCCCTTTCTCCCTTCCACCCCTCCCCCCCTTCTCCCTCTCATCACGTGCCCTGGACACGCCGCCGTTCGTGAGGGCAAGAAACAAGAGCCAGGGAGTCTAATTGCCACGGTCAAGAAGGTGGAGGAACTGGGTGGAAGGTAGTGGTTGGGGAAGTGGTAGGTGGAGGTGGAGGAGGGAGGTGAGGTGGAAGGCAACGGTTGGAGGAAGGGATAGGTGGAGGAGGGGAGAGTGGGGGTGGAGATGTAGGTGGAAGGTGTGGTAGGTGAGTGTAGGTGGGGAGAGTGGAGGTGGAAGGTAGTGGCTGGAGAAAGTGGTAGGATGGTGGGAAATGGAGGAAGGGAGAGTGAGGTGGAAGGGTTGGGTGGAGGAAGGTGATGGGAGAGAGAGTAGAAAGTAGAAAGTGGAAATCAGCAAAGTGGATAGGAGTGGAGGTGGAAGTATAGAGCGTGGAGGAGAATAGAGCAGATGAAATTGAGAGAAGCTGAGAAATGGGAATTGGTCGGAAGTTGATAAAGAGATGAAGGAAAGGGAAGATGGAGACAGAGAGGATTCAAGGGATGAAAAAGGGAGTTGGCAGTGAAAGTGAAAATAAAGTGGAAGGTGGAAGTGGACGATGGAGCTGAAGGGTGTTTAGAAGATCGAAGAAGACATAGGAGGAGGAGGAAGAAGAAGTAGGAGAAGAGAGGAAAAAGACAAATTAGGAATAGGAAGAAAAAGACATATAGTAGGCAAGGAAGCATAGAGAAGAAGGAGGAAAGAAGACTTATATTAGAAGCCAGGAAGAGGGAGGAAGAAGACATAGAAATAGGAAGAGGGAGGAAGAAGACATATTAGAAATAGGCAAAAGACATAGAAGAAGGAGGAAAGAAGACATATTAAAAATGAGCAAAAGACATAGAAGGAGGAGGAAGAAGACATAGAAAAGGAGGAGGAAAAAAACAGAAATAGGAAGAAAAAAGACTTGTGAAGTAGAGGAAAGAAGTCATAAAAGTAGGAGGGTAAGATGCAGAGCAGATGTAGTTGAAACAGCTAAAGCACACACACACTTCAAGCGTTGCAAATTTCAAACTCTTGACAACATTTTTCATATAATTACATACTTAAACAAACTTACTTCAGCTGCATTTCGTAAGATTAAAGATGGATCTGGTTTTTAACGTATTAACACTTATAATAATTATAATAGTGATGATTTTACTATCGTTAATGGTGATGATACATATGGAG
>NC_091562.1:41342384-41346507 GCF_042767895.1 Penaeus vannamei
CTCTCTCTCTCTCTCTCTCTCTCTCTCTCTTTAAATATATACATTTCTCTTTTTCTCTCTTTCTTTCTTTCTATCTCATATTTATATATTTAAATTGCACATAGCGTAGTTGTCGCTTTTAATCGGATTGAACAAAGAAAACGAACAACAAAAATATCCCGTATTTCCATGGCGGTTGTTTTTGATAAACACGTTAATCCCGCCGTCGACGATAATCAAAGAGTAACCTCCGTGATATATAGACAGTTTGTTTATTCGAGTTATTTTTCTTTTTTTCTCATTCGGGTGTGTGGTTGTCGTTCGTACATTTGAATATATATCTTAACCGATTATACTGTTTTTTTTTGTATATATCTTTGTGGCTATTTGTTTGCCTGTATGTATGTATGTGTGTGTATGTCTGTCTGTCTATTTGTGTGTGTCCTGTATATCTGTCTCCTTCCTGCCTCGCACCCTTATTTATTTAATGTATGAGTGTGTGAGTGTGTGTGTTAAAAGAGAGAGAGAGAGAGAGACAGAGAGAGAGAGAGAGAGAGAGAGAGAGAGAGAGAGAGAGAGAGAGAGAGAAGAAGAAGAGAAGAAATTGAAAGAATTTCAATGAAAGAGAAGAAGAAAGAAAGGAAGAGGGGGAAGAAGAAGAAAGAAAGAAGAGGAGGTAAGTAAGAATGTGAGTATGAGTGTGCGTGTATATTTGTATGTTTGTATGTGTGTGTACATTGCATTATAATGCAGTGTCATCTCTTCACCATTGTATTGTTTCTGTCCAAGAACAATCCAAGTAATATGTAGTTCTGGCCATTTCTTGTACATATTACTTAAACTTTGAAAGTCACAACGTGCTTCATAACGACCATCACATAGCTTATACGTTATTATGTTCTTATGATGGAAGGCGAGAGAGAAGAAAGAAAGAGAGAGAAGAGAAGAGAGAAGAAGAAGAAGAGAAGAAGAAGAAGAAGAAGAAGAAGAAGAAGAAGAAAGAAGAAGAAAGAAGAAGAAAGAAAGAAAAAGAAGAAAGAGGGAGAAAGAGGAAGAAGGAAAGAGGGGGAAAGAGAGAGGAAAGGGAAAGAGAAGAGGGGAAGGCATGAGGGAAGAAGAAAAGAGAGAGCAGAAAGAAGGAAAGAGGTGAGGAAGAAAGAAGAAGAAAGTCAAACTCTCACCTCTAAGGAGACAAACTTATATATACTACAAGATCTTCAGAACAACAACCAAGTCCCCGTTAGCTGAGCCTACATGCTTTATTTCTATCATAAGGAGAGAAATATAGTGGGCCAGAAGCCTCTTATGCCCCCTCCCCCTCCACTTCGGACAGTACGAATTTCCTGAGACAAGTCAGTGTGCATCACCCTCCGAGGAATTTCGATCTTCCCTAGAAGGAGTCCCTGCTCAGACTGCTCAGAAGGTCCCCCTCAGAAGTTCTCCTCAGGATCCCCCTCGAAAGGATTATCATGGATAACCTCAGTTGCTGTGAAGATTACCCTCGAAGGTCTCATGAAAGATGTTTATTCTGGCGTGACCCTCAGTATTTACCAATCTCCCCAATAAATATTTTCCGATCGGAGGTTATAGCACTCGAGCTTTACTGTTCCTCGCTTTTCGCATTCGACTATTTGCACCCGGATGGCTGGCCTTGAGCTGATAATGGGAAAAGGGGGGGAGGGTCTCCTTCTTTCTCTTTCGTTCTTTCATCTTTATTTTTCGTTGCTTTCCTTCTTTTATTCTTTCTCTCTTCTTATTTCTTTTTCCTCTTCATCTTTCTACTTCCAACTTTTTTTCTCCATTTCAATTTCATATTCTATCTCAGAGAGAGAGAGAGAGAGAGAGAGAGAGAGGGAGAGAGAGAGAGAGAGAGAGAGAGCGAGTGAAAGAGAGAAAGAAAGATAGAAAGAGAAAGAGAGACAGAGAGAGAGAGAGAGAGAGAGAAGAGGAAGAAGAGAGAAGAGAGAAGAAGAAGGCAAAGTAGCAGAAACTAAAGAATACATATGTACAAGAAGAGGAAGGAAGGGAGTTGATAAAGATGGCGAAAAGGAACGTCCCAGCCAAAATAATTGCATAGACTCCATAGAAATTCGGATCCCGGAATTGTATCTCAGATCATTTATATAATCTTCCCCTCCCTCCTCACCCCCTCCTACCTCCCCTCCCTCACTCCACCCTCTCTCTCACCCCTTCCAACCTCCCCTCCTCTGCCCCTTCCAACTCCTCCTTTCACCCCCTCCTCCCTCACCTTCGCCTCCCTCCCCCTCCTCCACCCCCACTCCCCTCCTCCACCCCCACTCCTACCTCCCCCTCCCTCCTCCACCCCCCTCCTACCTCCCCTCCCTCCCCCTCCACCCCCCCTCCCTCCTCCCCTCCCTCTCACTCCACCCCTCTGCCTCCCCTCCCTCACTCCACCCCCTCCCTACCCTCCCTCTCACTCCACCCCCTCTACCTCCCTCCCTCACTCCCACCCCCTCCTACCTCCCTCCCTCACTCCAACCCCCTCCTACCTCCCCTCCCCCCACCCCAAACCCCCCCCCCTACCTCCCCCCCCCACCCCAAACCCCCCCCCACCCCCCCCCCTCACCCCCCCCCCCTACGGGCTCCCCCTTCCCCTTTTCCTCCCCCCTCCCCCCTTCCTACCATCTACCCCCCTACCTCCCCCCCCCACCCCCTCCTCCCCCCCCCCCCCCTTTCCCACCATCTTCCCCCCACCCTCTCCACCCCCCCCCCCACCCACTTTTCCTCCCTTCCCCCTCCATTTCCCCCCCTTTTCCCCCCACCCTTCCCCACCTCCTCCCCTTTCCACCCCCTCCTACCCCCCCCCTACCTCCCCCCTCCCATCCCCTTACCCTCTCGTCCCCCCCTCCCCCCCCCCCCCCTACCCCCCCTCCCTCACCCCTTCCTCCATCTATCCCTCACCCCCCACCCCCCCTCCCTTACCCCATTTTCCCCCCTTCCCCCCCCCTTCCCCTTACCCCCCCCCCCTCCTCCCTTTCCCCCCCCTTCCCCCCCCCCTTCCTCCCCCCACACCACCCCTTCCCCCCCCCTCCCTCCCCCCCATCCCCCCCCACCCCCCCCCCCTCACCCCCCCCTCCTATCTCTCCCCCCCTCCCCCTCATCCCTCCTACCTCCCTCCCTCACCCCCTCGGACCTCCTCCCCCTCCCCCCCCCCTTTACCTCCCCCCCTCCCCCCCCTTTTTCCTCCCCCCTTCCCCTCCCCTCCTACCTCCCCCCCCTCCCCCCCCCCACCTCCTCTCCTCCCCCCCCCCCCCTCCTCCCCCCCCTCCCCCCCCCTTCTTCCTCCCCTCCCCTTACCATCCCCCCCCCCTCCCCTCCCTCCCCCCCCCCTCCCCCCTCTCCCCCCCCAACCCCCCCCCACTTCCCCTCCCTCACCATCCCCTTCCCCCCCCCCTCCCTCACCACCCCCCCCTCCCCCCCCCCTCACCACCCTCCTACCCCCCCCCCCCCCCCAAAACCCCCTTTCCCAAACCCCCCCTCCCTCACCACCCCCCCCCCTCCCTCCCTCCCCCCCCATCTCTCCCCACCTCCATTCACCACCCCCCCCCACCTCCCCCCCCCCCCCCTTCCTCCCCCCCCCCCCCCTCCCCCCCCTTTCCCCCCCCCCCCCCCTCCCCCTTATTTTCCCCCTTTAAAACCCCCCCCCTACCTTCCTCCCCCCCCCCCTTCCTCCCCCCCCTCACCCCCCCCCTCCGTCTCCCCCAAATTCATTTTCCCTCCCCCCGAATCGTTTTTTCTTTTTGCCTCACAAAAAAAAAAAAATTGTTCGTTGCATGCATTTAGAGAAACGATTTACATAAGATTTGACAATTGTAGGGGGTTTTTGGGGGTTTGGGAGGGGGGGGTCCGGGGGTTTAAAAGGATTTTGGGGGGGGGAGGAGGAGTGGGGGGGGGGAAAAATGACGTCCGGAAAAAAAGGGGGGGGGGTGAAAATTTTTCCCCCGTTGGAAGGATGGCGTGATCCTCCCTTTTCCCCCGGGCGATTTTCCGGGGAAAAAAGGGGGGGCGGGGGGATTTTGTCGCCACGAAATATATCTGGTTCATCCTCAATTCTGAATCTTGCCCCAAAAAATTTTATATATATATATATATATATATATATATATATATATATATATATATA
>NC_091562.1:41347007-41349507 GCF_042767895.1 Penaeus vannamei
AATCGTGTTTTGCTGCGAAACGGAAGGCTGTAAAACTAAATTAGCGAATCCATATAATTGTTGAATCCTGTGTAATGAATTGTGTTAAGTGAGACAGCGTCTTGCTCTCCTCACTGTTGTTTGGAATATTTTTTTCATTTATTTATATACCATACATACATATATATGTGTGTGCGTGTGTGTGTAAGATTATATATTTATATATATATATATATATATATATATATATATATATATATATATATATATATATATATATATATATATATATTCATATACATATATACATATATATCATATATTTATATATTTATATATATTCATATACATATATACATATATATTATATATTTATATATTTGTATATATTCATATACATATATACATATATATTATATATTTATATATTTATATATATATTCATATACCTATATACATATATATTATATATTCATATATTTATATATATATATATATATATATATATATATATATATATATATATATATATATATATATATATATATATTCATATACATATATACATATATATTATATATTTATATATTCATATATGTTCATAAACATATATGTATATATTTCATATATAAATACAGATATATAGATATAGATATATAGATATACTTATATAACCATATGTGAGTATGTATAGATAAATAGAGAGATATAGAGTTCGATAAATATTCAGCGAAAACTACAAGCAGCGAAATAAAAGACGAACGAATCAGTGAGCGAGAAAAAAAAAGCTGAAGAAACACGACGCGACGAACAGAGAGACACGAAGGAGAAGCAAGAATCAACTCGAGGAAAGTCATCAGCAGAAGGAGAGGTTGGAGAAGCAGCATTATTACTGTATTTCATGAGGATCTGTATCACTGGTATTTCATGCGATGATTTCTCTTCGTGTCATGTCTCTCTCTCTCTTTCTTTCTCTCTCTGTTTTTCTCTCTCTCTCTCTCTCTCTAGATCTCTCTCTCTCTCTCTCTCTCTCTCTATTCTCTCTCTCTCTCTCTTTCTCTCTCTCTCTTTCTTTCTTCATCTTTCTCTTTCTTTCTCTCTTTCTCTCTCTCGCTCTCTCTCTGCTCTCTTTCTCTCTTCTCTCTCTCTCTCTCTCTTTCTCTCTCTCTCTCTCTGCTCTCTCTCTCTCTCTCTCTCTCTCTCTCTCTCTCTCTCTCTCTCTCTCTCTCTCTCTCTCTCTCTCTCTCTCTCTCTCTTTCCCCCTCTCTCTCTCTCTCTCTCTCTCTCTCTCTCTCTCTCTCTCTCTCTCTCCTCTCTCTTTCCCTCTTCTCTTCTCTCTCTCTTCTCTCTCTCTCTCTCTCTCTCTCTCTCTCTCTCTCTCTCCTCTCTCTCTCTCTCTCTCTCTCTCTCTCTCTTCCCTCCTTTTACTCATTCTCTCGCTCTCTAGATAGATAGATAGACAGACAGACAAACAGACAGATAAATAGACACTACTCTTTATCACAACCAGTCCTGTTTCAGCTACAACCAACCACGATTCACAGCACCATTAGTTTCCTGCCATTAGATAAGGGAAAGGGGGCTCTTGATGACGAATCCCAGAGAGCTAAGGGTCCCCTAAAGTAGGTGTCTTCGTTGAATGAAGTCGAGCGTCGTAAAATTTTAAGGAACTGCTCTCTCGCGTCTTTCGCTCGCCAACTTCTCCTTTTCTCCGCCTTCCTTCTTTTTCTCTGCTCTTTCCTTCGTCTTCTCTCCGCTTTCCTTCTTCGTTTTCCCTCTTTCTTCTATCTCTTCTCTGTGTCTGTGTCTTCTCTTTCCTTCTGTTCTCACTATCTTTCCCCCTCTATACCCTTCTTTCATTTTTTCACTCTCCTTCACTTTCCCTCTCTTCCCCTTCCTTCTTTCCCCTCCCTTTCCTCCTCCCAGTCTTCCATTTCGTTTCATCCTTATACCCCTTCCTCCCATCCTCCCTCCACCTTGCAATCTTTCCTCCCTTCCTTCCCTACCCTATTGCTCTTCTCCCTTCCTTCCCTCCTTCCTCCACCTTCCCCTCAATTCTCTTCCTCCTCATCCTCCATCTTCCCCCCACCCTTCTCCTCACCCTCCACCCTCCTACCTCTCCCTTCTAATCTCCACCTTCCCCTCACCCTTCTCCTCATCCTCCACCTTCCCCCCCATCCTTCCTCCTCCTCACCCTCCACCCTCCTACCTCTCTCCTTTCCACTCTTCACCTCCCTCCCCACACTCCACTTCCACCTCCTCCACCTTCCATACTCTCACCCTCTCCTTTCCTCCCTCCACCATCCTCCTCCCCCACACCCCTTACCCTCCTCCACACCCTCCTCCCTACCCTCCCCTCCGAAAGTGAGGATGGAACGTCTCCAAGGCAAATGGGATTGGATTGAGAGAAGCGAATGAGAGAAAGATTGAGAACCGGATAACGGCCGAGCGAGGCGAGGGCAAGATCTCTGTATCCTCGCGACGGTTACATGCAGTCAGACATTGAAAAGGTGAGATATCA
>NC_091562.1:41354507-41357007 GCF_042767895.1 Penaeus vannamei
AGGGGAGTGATGGTGAAGGGGAGGGAGAGAGAGAGAGGGAAATTGTGAGTGATGATGAAGGAGAGGGAGAGGGAAAGATTGTGAGGGATGGTGAAAGGGAGGGAGAGGAGAGGGGAAGATTGTGAATGATGGTGAAGAGGAGGGGAGGGAGAGGGAGAGGGGAGGGATGGTGGAAGGGAGGGAGAGGAGAGGAGAGGGGAAGATTGTGAGAGATGGTGAAGAGGAGGGGAGGGAGAGGGGAGTGATGGTGGAAGGGAGGGAGAGGGAGAGGAGAAGATTGTGAGGGATGGTGAAGGGGGAGAGGGGAAGATTGTGAGGGATGGTGGAAGGGAGGGAGAGGGAGAGGGGAGATGCTGAAGGAAGGAGGAGGGAGAGGGGAAGATTGTGGGGGATGGTGAAGGGGGAGAGGGATGATTGTGAGAGATGGTGAAGAGGAGGAGAGGGAGAGGGGAGTGATGGTGAAGGGGAGGGAGAGGGAGAGGGGAAGATTGTGAGTGATGGTGAAGAGGAGGAGAGGGAGAGGGGAGTGATGGTGGAAGGGAGGAAGAGGGAGAGGGGAAGATTGTGAGGGATGGTGAAGAGGAGGGGAGGGAGAGGGGAAGATTGTGAATGATGGTGAAGAGGAGGGAGGGAGAGGGGAGTGATGGTGAAGGGGAAGGAGAGGTACGAGTGATGATGAAGGAGAGGGAGAGGGAAAGATTGTGTGGGATGGTGAAAGGGAAGAAGGAGAGGGAGAGGGGAAGATTGTGAGTGATGGTGAAGGGGAGAGGGAGAGGTGAAAGAGGCATTGTCTGAGATGGTGAACAGGAAGATTGCGAACGATGGTGAAAGGGAAAGAAAGATTGTGAGTGACAGTGAAAAGAGGAAAGGGAAACACAAAGAAATAGTGAAAAGAAAAAGAAAACGAGATTATGGGAAACTGAAAAAAAGGGAAAGATCATGAGATATTTGAAGGAAGAGAAAGTGAAAGATGACGAAAGGGGGAAAAAGGAGAAAAAGTGCGATTGGGAAGAAGGAAAGAAAGTGGCACGGCTGAGGTTTCCCGATTGCAGGATATTGCACAACTGCAAGCTCCGACTCGATTGACGCGCAAGACGAGAAAGAGTAAGACTGAAAGAAACACATGAGAAAAAAAAAATGATGAGAAATAACGATATAAAGAGTAATTATGATCATTATGATCGTATCGGATTAGATACGGGTGGGGGGGGGGAATCAAGTCGATTTCTCAATCATTTTCATTTTCGAAAATCGGGGGGGAAAATAAGCACGGCGGATCCGTAAACCAAATATAAAATAATTATCGCCTTACCGTCATTATCATTTAATCTGACATATCCCTAATTGTTATCAAAGTACGGATGACGATGACTGAATAATGATAACGGAATCCTAACAAGGAAATAATAAACCAGAATAATAGACGACGGTAACAATAATAAATATGATAATGATAATAGTGAAAATAGTTCCACTTAATCAAAGTTATTATAAGGGTAATTAAGACTATAGTAATATCACTATAATCCTCATGTTGAAATAGAAGATATTTAGCAACATAATAATAGTTCTGTTCGTCCTTAGTGTCATAATTGCAGTATTATAGTAAATTTCAAATGTAAATTTCGTCCATTTTCAGGAAAGGGTAAACTAACTGGCAACTCAAACGAGACTGGAGGGCGTTGATTTGTTGAATTTCCTTTGAGAAAAAGAGAAATAATAAAGATAAATAATAACATGCTGTAAAACAAAACGAATAATATATATTGCATATATTTCCAGGTATATGTAAACCTGTCAGCTGATTAAAATAAAACAATAATAATGATAACATGAAAATAAATGAATCGTAAAAAAGACAAATCGGAGTATTCCAGAGCTCGGTATGAGTTGCCAGCTCGTATTTTTTTCTGAGATTGAACACGCTGTTGTAATAAAAACAATAAACCTTGAAATAGTCGCCAGAATCTCATCACACTAAGCACAAGATCCATTCCCAAATAATACACATATATCCTCACGAAATTACAACGAAATACACATAAACTACAAATATTATAGATAATAGATCTAGTTTACATAAAGGAATCGATAGTCCAGAGGTACGTAAAACACGTTTTTTCTTTTTTTCTTTCTTTTTTCCTTTTTTTATACAGACATAAAGGGAATGGGTGTGCGTGACATACCCCTTAGCCTGCGAGGGTATGTAAAACTGACATGAATTATTGATGGCTTCAGGGAGTTCGTTACATACACTGTGTGGAACTTGTAGGTACACAGTATACTTGTGTGTTTGTGTTAAAGGTAGAGGAGGAGGGGGGGGTGAGTGTGGAGGTGGGGTTTGTGTTTGTGTGGGTGAGTGTGTGTGTGTGTGTGTGTGTGTGTGTGTGTGTGTGTGTGTGTGAGTGAGTGTGTGTGTGTTTGTGTGGGTGAGTGTGTGTGTGTGTGTGTGTGTGTGTGTGTGTGAGTCAGTCTGTCAGTCAGTAGGTGGGTGGGTGAG
>NC_091562.1:41362007-41364507 GCF_042767895.1 Penaeus vannamei
TTTTTCTTACTTTTCTTTAATAAGCATCGTCGAGGAAAACAAAACTCCCTCCCTCCCCCTTCCCCTTCCCCTTTCTCCCCCCCCTGGTATACCACCTTAATGCCCCGAATGAAGAATAGGAGAGAGATGTGGGGGGAGGGGTGAGAGGGGTGGGGACGGAGAGAGGGATAGGAGAGGGGAATGAGTGAGGGTGGGTAGGGGTGAGAGGGGAATGAGGGAGGGTGGGTAGGGTTGAGAGAGGGGTGGGGAGGGTGGGGAGGGTGTGGGTAGGGTGAGGAGGGTGAGTAAGGTTGAGAGGGGTGGGGAGTGGGTGGGGTAGGGGTGAGGAGGGTTGGGGGAGGGGGAGAACAGTGAGAGTAGGGGGGTAGGGACGATCAGATTTGAGATGAAGGGGGTGGGTGAGAGGGATGGGGGGGGAAGGAGAAGAGAGAGAGGATAGGGAGGGGGAGAAGGGAAAGATGGATTGGGAGGGGAGGGGGAGAGCAGACAGTGATCAGAGAACCTGGAAAAGGAAATGCTGGCATGAGGAATGGGGAGCGAGTGACTTTGATGGGGAATAAGAAGAGGGGAAAACATGAGGAATGGAGAGAAGAAGAGAGAGAGAGAAATGGGGGGAGGAGAAGAGGGAAGGGAGATGTAACGAAAAAGAAGTCATGGGGATGGGGGGGTCTTGGGGAGGCTGTGGAGGAGGGAGAGGGGAGGAGGGGGATGAAAGAGGGGAGAGAGAAACGAAAGGAGGCTTAGGGGGACAGAGAACTACGGAGGAGGAGGGGGGGCGAAGGGGTGTCTAGGGGGTAGAGGAACAAACGGTAAGGACTATAAAAGCACAGGAGTCTGGGGAGGAGAGGAATGGATGGGGGAGGGAGAAGAGAGGTGGGGAGGGAGGGGAGGGGAGAGGAGGAGAGGGGTGGGGAGGGGAGGGAGAAGAGGGGGGAGGAGAGGGGAATGGATGGGGTAGGAGAAGAGGAGGGGAGGGGGAGGGGAGGAGAGGAGAGGGGAGGGATGGGGAGGAGAAGAGAGGTGGGGAGGAGGAGGAGAGGAGGAGATATGGGGGAGGAGAAGAGAGGTGGGAGGGGAGAGGAGGAGAGTGGAGGGAGGGGAGAGGGGGAGAGGTAATGGATGGGGGAGGAAAAGGAGGTAGGGAGGGGGAGGGGAGAGGGGAAGAGGGGGAGGAGAAGAGAATGGGGAGGGGGAGGAGAATGGATGGGGAGGAGAAGAGGGGGGAGGGAGGAGAGGTAGGGAGGGGAGGGGAGGGGCGGAGAGGAAAAGAGGGGAGAGGAGGGGAGTGCACAGAAGTTAAAGGAGCCCTGAGGGGAGAGGGTCCAAGCGTATACGAGGAAGAGGGAGAGAATGCGAAAGGGGAAACGGGGAGGAGGTCGCATACAAGAGGGGAGAGGAAGAGGAAGACGAATGCAGAATGGAAACGGAAGGAAAAAACGCACACAAGAGGGGAAAAGAGGAGAAAAGAGAGGAAGGGCGCATATGAAAGGGGACATAAGAGAAAGGACCCATAAAAGACGAAAGAGAGGGGAAGAAAGGAGAGAGAGAGAGGGGAAGAAAGGAGAGAGAGAGAGGGGAAGAAAGGAGAGAGAGAGAGGGGAAGAAAGGAGAGAGAGAGAGGGGAAGAAAGGAGAGAGAGAGAGGGGAAGAAAGGAGAGAGAGAGAGGGGAAGAGAAGAGATAAAGAGAAGAGAAGAAGGTAGAGAAAGAGAGGGGAAGAAAGGAGAGAAAGGAGAGAAAGAACACATATGAGAGGGAAGAGAAGAAGGGAAGGGAACATCCAAGAGGGAAAAAGAGGAGAAAGCGCATACAAGAAGGAAAAAGAGGGGAAAGAGCGCATACGAGAGGAAAGAGAAAGAAGAAGGAAGCACAGAAGAGGGAAAAAAACAGAAAAAGCGAAAACGAGAAGAAAGAAACAAGAGAAAGAGCGAGTACAAGAAAGAAAAAGAGGAGAAAGACCGAATACAAGAGGGAAAAGGGGAGAAAGAGGGGAGGGGAAAGAGAAAGAAGAAGGATGTATACAAGAAGAAAGAAACAAGAGAAAGAGTAAGTACAAGAAAGAAAAAGAGGAGAAAGACCGAATACAAGAGGGAAAAAGAGAAGGAAGAAGGGAGGACGCATACGAGGGGAAAGAGAAGAGGGGAAAGAGAGAATCGGTGTCTTCAAGAACTTAGAAACTGGAATACGTGTCCGAGAATTAAGGTCGAGATAATCATCCAGGAGGGAACAGTTACCTTGTCCCTTGAGAGTCGAGGCTGACTTCTGGAGGTCAAGGCTGAGCTTAAGGGGGATCTTTTTTGTTGTTGTCGTTTTGTGATTTGTTTTTGTTCTCGTTTGTTTTGTTTATGTATATGTTTTTTCTTGTTTTTTTATTCTATTTTTTCTGTTTTCTGTTTCTCTTTCTCTCTTTCTTTCTCTCTCTCTCTCTCTCTCTCTCTCTCTCTGTCTCCCTCTCTCTCTCTCTCTCTTCTCTCTCTCTCTCTCTCTCTCTCTCTCTCTCT
>NC_091562.1:41369507-41372007 GCF_042767895.1 Penaeus vannamei
CCTACTTCTTTCTTTTTCTATTTCTCTTCTTCTTTTTTTCGATTATTTTTATCTTTCTTTAAGAGGGTAGGGTTCAGTCCAAGTGTTCAAGTTTAATCTTTTTCTTTGTTTTTTCTTTGGGGGGGGGGGAGGGGGGGGGAGTGATGAGTTATTTTCTTCTTTTTCTTAGGATGTTGGTAGCTGCAGCCAATTTCTTCTTCTTCTTTTCTTTCTTCCTTCTTCTTCTTTCCTTCTTCTTCTTCTTCTTCTTCCTTCTTCCTTTTCTTCTTCTTTCCTTCTTCTTCCTTTCTTTTTCTTCCTTCCTTCTTCTTCTTTTTCTTCTTTTTTTGTCTTCTTCTTCTTCTTCTTCTTCTTCTTCTTCTTCCTTCTTCACTTCTTCTTCTTCTTCTTCTTCCTCTTCTTCTTCTTCTTCTTCTTTCCTTCTTTCTTCTCTTCTTCTATTTCTCTCCTCTTCTTTCTCTTCTTCTTCTTCTTTCGATTATTTTTATCATTCTTTAAGAGGGTAGGGTTCAGTTCAAGTGTTCAAGTTTAATTTTTTTTTTTTTTTTTGGGGGGGGGGAGGGGGGAGTGATGGATTAGTTTTCTTCTTTTTCTTTTGGATAAGTGGCGAGTTTGGTAATAATTTCTTCTTCTTTTTTTCTTCTCTTTCTTTCTTCTTCTTCTTCTTTCTTCTCCTTATTTCTTCTTTCTTCTTCTTCTTCTTCTTCTTCCTTCTTTCTTCTTCTTCTTCTTCTTCTTCTTCTTCTTCTTCTTCTTCTTACTCTTCTTCTTCTTCTTCCTCCTCCTCTTCTTCTTTTCTTTCCTTCTTCTTCTTCTTCCTCTTTTCTTTCCTTCTTCTTCTTCTTCTTCTTCTTCTTCCTCTTTTCTTTCCTTCTTCTTCTTCCTCCTCTTTTCTTTCCTTCTTCCTCTTCTTCTTCTTCTTCTTCTTCTTCTTCTTCTTCCTCTTCTTTCTTCTTCTTCTTCTTCTTCTTCTTCTTCTTCTTCTTCTTCTTCTTCCTTCTTTCTTCCTTCTTCTTCTTCTTCTTCTTCTTCTTCTTCCTTCCTCTCTTCTTCTTCTTCTTCTTCTTCTTCTTCTTCTTCTTCTTCTTCTTCTTCTTTTTCTTCTTCTTCTTCCTCTTCTTCTTCTTCTTCTTCTTCCTCTTTTCTTTCCTTCTTCTTCTTCTTCTTCTTCTTCTTCTTCTTCTTCTCGTCTTCTGCTTCTTCTTCTGCTTCTTCTTCTTCTTCTTCTTCTTCTTCTTCTTCTTCTTCTTCTTCTTCTTCTTCTTCTTCTTCTTCTTCTTCTTCTTCTTCTTCTTCCTCTTCTTCTTCTTCCTCTTCTTCCCTTCTTCCTCTCTTTTTATGGTGGGTAGAAGTTATGCCGCAGACGTGTAGACGAGATGGGTCCGTTTTATTATTTTGCTCTTTCTTCCTTTCTCTTTCTTTTCTGTATTTTCTGTTTCTTTACGTTGATATATATATAGCAATTTTCAAAAACTTCATCGTCGTATAAATGACACAATAACATATACCTAAAACACTATAAAAATATTTAAAAAAAACTAAATAAAAACAAACAGCACAGACAGACAAACTAAAAAACACAAACACCCCCCCCCCCCAAAAAAAATATATATATATATATTAAAAAAAAAACTAAATAAAAACAAACAGCACAGATAAAACAAACACAACAAACACCCAAACACCCCCCAAAAAATAAATATATATATGTATATGATAAAAAACTAAATAAAAACAGCAAAACAAACTAACAAACACAAACACACCCCCCCCCAAAAAAAAAAAAAAAAAAACTATAAAACTTAACCCATACCATTCTCTCTGCCTCTGCCTCTACATAAATCAACGTCACCTTAAAATATTCCCTTGAGAGGTAAAGCCATGCAATGTACCCACTTCCATGACATTTTACATTTTTCACGCTTATCCATTAACCCAAGAAACCTATGTACTTAGATAATTACAGTGTATGATATCCTCTAATTACATCATACGTGCGTTATGTATTAATTAAACCCTATTCGTAAATAAAATGTATGAACAAGGTACCAAAAACACATCAAAACTTTTGTCTACCTTCCATCCGCAATTGAAAAAAGAATAATTATTGTCTACCTTCCTTTCGTAATTAAAAGAAATATATATATTATTATTTTCAGCAAGGTACTAAAAATGAAAGAAAAAAAAATAAATAATAATAATTATTATTATCAGCAAGGTACTAAAAATGGGAAAACTTTGGTCTACTTTTAACTATAAATGGAAATTGACTCACAAAGGGAACTATTCCAAAGAACGGTTATTTTTCCTGAATCCATTTTTCAGCGGTAAGGAAACCTGATATCTGTATGCTTCGCGCAAGACCGGTTCGCGTCAGATAAGATTTATTAATCGAAAAGGAGCTAGGAGATAAGGCAAAGAAATAGTAGGGAAAAAGAGAGAGAGAGAGAGAGAGTGGAGGGAGGGAGGAGGGGGGGTGAGAGAGGGAGAGAGAGTGGAG
>NC_091562.1:41379507-41394507 GCF_042767895.1 Penaeus vannamei
ATATATAAATATAATATATACATATATATGTGTGTGTGTGTTATATATATATATATATATATATATATATATTCATATATGTATGTATGTATGTATATGTATGTATGTATATATGTATATACCGAAAGAGGAGATAGTAAAGAGTGTTTCATTCTGTTTTCTTTTGATATTTTTACTTCACCAGTTAGTGGATGTCCAAATCTAATTTCGTGTATGTGTGTGTGTGTGTGTGTGTGTGCACTTTTTTCTCTATTTTTGTCTATTTCTATTCGTTTTTTATCTATCTAGGTAAGTATGTTTATTTTCCCTCCCAAATTATATCTCTACCTCTCTCTCTCTCTCTCTCTCTCTCTATCTATCTATCTATCTATCTATCTATCTATCTATCTATCTATCTATCTATCTATCTATCTATCTATCTATCTATCTATCTATCTATCTCTATCTATCTATCTCCATTTCCTTCCCTTCTCTCCCTATCTTCCCTTCTCCTTCCACTTCGTCTCCTTTTCCTCTCCCGCGAAAGGAGGAATAAGCAAAAAGAAAGAAAAAAAACGTATCTAGATCCTCGAAATATCTTAACAAAATTACGTTACTGATCCTTTTATCTTGCGTTTCTGCCGAGGAAATTGGATAAAAAAGAGGAATAGTAAAATGATGAATAATCAATTAGGAAAGCGAGAATGAAGAGAAAAGATGAAAGAGAGTTCGTGATGAGAGAAAGAGGAGGGAGGAGAGGGGAGTAAAATGGAGGAAAGAAATTTAAGAAGGTTTGAGGGGAAGGAATGAGCGAAAAGGAAAGAGAGGAGGGAGAGAGAGAGAGAGAGAAAGAAAGAGAGAGAAGGAGAGAGAGAGAGAGAGAGAAAGAAAGAAGAGAGAGAAGGAGAGAGAGAGAGAGAGATTGAGACAGAGAGGGAGGGAGGGAGAAGGAGAGAGAGAGAGATTGAGAGAGAGGGAGGAGGGAGAGAAAACAGAAAAAAAGAAAAAGAAAGAAGAAAAATTAGCGCAAATAAAAAACAAAAAAAAACAAAAACACAAAAATCGAAAAATCTAAAATAAAACAAAAAACACAAGAAAACTAAAAGACCTTAAAAAAATCAAATAAACCTCGAAAGAAAGAAAGGAGACAAAGATAAAAGACAGAGAGAAAGAGAGAGAATAAAAAACAGATTTCTTAGTGTATCCCTTCGAGATCTTACTGGTTCTCCCCCCCACCCCCCCCATCACCCGATAACTTATGGAGAATCAATTACAGGATCAAAATCCCCTTCTGATAATAACATTTCTTGAAAGGTTTCTGTTTTTCTTCTTCCTCCTTCATTTCTTTTGCTTTAGTTTTTTTCTCTCTCATTTTCTATGCCATGTGTTCGTTAGGTCAATGTTTACCTTTTTTTTTCCTTTAACACAAGCTTTTTGTTGCTTATGTTCCGTTTCTCTCTCTCTCTCTCTCTCTCTCTCTCTCTCTCTCTCTCTCTCTCTCTCTCTCTCTCTCTCTCTCTCTCTCTCTCTCTCTCTCTCTCTCTCTCTCTCTCTCTCTGTATTTTCATTTTTATGTTTTTTGTGTTTTTTGTTATTGATTTATTCCCTTCTTCTTTATTCCTTCTTCCTCTTCTTTTTCTTCTTCTGTTTCTTCTTCTATTTCTCTTTCTTCTTCTCCTATTTCTCTTTCTTCTTCTTCTTCTTCTTCATATCCTTCTTTTTTCTTTTTCTTATCTATTCTTCTTCTTTTTCATCTTCGTCTTCATTTTCATTTATTTTTTCCTCTTCTCCGTCTTTTTTCATCTTCTTCCTATCTCATTTTTGCTTTCTTCTTTTACCTTATTCTTTGTTTTTATCTTCTTTTCCTTTTCACCCTTCCTCATAGTATTCCTTGGAGTGAAGGATAAATATTATCAAAAATTGTAACACTAATGAAAATACCGTATAACAAAATAAGAATTTAAAAAAAATAATAATAAAATAAAAGTAAAAATAAAGGAATAGAAAAGAAAATATAAAATAAAATACAAATTTAAATAACACAATAAGGGGGTCCATAGTGATGACGTTCATAGTAATTAAAAAAAGTAGATTATTCACCATTTTGGCCCTTCGAGAATAAATAAGTAAATAACTGTAAATAAGATGATAATGTTGGTGATCTACCATTTTCTTTTTTTTTTCTTTCTTTCTTTCTTTCTTTCTTTCTTTTTCTTTCTTTTTTTGACCTGCGGTATTATATCCATTCAAACCGTGGTATAAATGAATAACAATTCAACGTAAACAGAAAGCACTATTATAGTACTAGAAAAATTAGTCTAACATCACCATAGGAAAGAAAAGTTACGTAAGATTAGATTAATTATGTCAATCATTCTGTACGTTAAACACAGTTTGGATTAATATACTAAAAATAATAGATTTGTAATATTAAGATCACGTTGACTAAAGATGTGAATTTGAGCTGAATGATACACCTAAGAAATTCACGTGTTGATTAAATTGATTAAAAAAAAGCAAGACTAGATAGTGTATAAAAGCTCTTATTTAAGGCGATATTTGCTTGAAAGTTTCTGTCAAAGTCACTAAGTAAGCGAATATCTAAAAGAAAAAAAATAAATAAATATAAAAATGTGCAAAAATACTGTTCGTGTGTTCGAGTTCATCTCAATCACAGGTCAAGAGTTCACAGAAAGCTGAAAGGTCAAGGTAATCATTCGTTGTCAAGACACGACCGAAGAAGGAGAGGAGGTCTTCGATGGACACTCTCGCTTGACCTTTTCCCGTAGAATCACCTTCTGCTTTGACCTTGGCAAGAAGTCTCGTATCTTGGAGATTTTGGGTTGGCTTGGGACAGCTTACTTGCTTGATTTTCAAAAAAAAAGAAAGAAAAAAATATATATATATATGTTTGTGTGTGTTTGTGTGTGTGTGGGTGGGGGTGGGTAGGTGTGTGTGTGTGTGTGTGTGTGTGTGTGTGTGTGTGTGTGTGTGTGTGTGTGTGTGTGAATGTGTGTCTGTGTGTGTGTGTGTGTGTGTGCGTGCGTGAGTGTGTGATAGCAGTACAGTGCAATTAACAATAGCAGGACTTACAGGAGCTGACCATCTGATCTGCATGGCACCTGTTTTTATTAAAGCCATAAGCACAGACTGAATTGCAAATGAAAGCTTGAACTAATATACTTTATATAAAGACGAATGAGATCTAAATGAAGCTGCAAGGAAATTTTCGTAAGCAAAATCTGAACAAAAATCAATATAGATGTTACCACTGTGACAGAAAGCCCACTGAAAATAGGCGTGAGGTTTGTCATCACGTTTCTTTAAAAAATCTCTATATACTACAATAAACCTGTTTCTCTACTCCCTTTTTCATCATAAACGTATTTCTCATAACCATATAGCCATCAAATATATCAAACCACAATAAACCTATTTCTTTACTCACTCTTTTCATCATAACCGTATTTCTAATAATCATACAGCCATCAAATATATCAAATAAAAGAAACAAATACATTCCAAAATTTAAGAGAGATAAAAAAAAAATAAAATAAACGTAGACACGATAAATAGATTTCAAGAATTACACACAAAGCCATCTCTACATTTCCTTTCTGACATTTATTCTCTTCCTGTTCAGATTTATACCTTTTTTATCGAACAGCAAAAAGGATATTTGTTCTGGCCAATTAATCTTGCCTTATTCATCAATTTCTCTTTTTCTCCAATGGCTATTAGCTGTTCGGGGATAAAAAGAGGGAGAGAAAGAGAAGGAGAGAGGAAGGAAGTTAGGGGGGAGGAGAAGGAGCAGGGAGAGGGGAGAAGAATGAGTAGGGAGGGGAAGAAAAAGGGGAGAAGGGAGAAGATGAAAACAGGAGAAGAGAAGGAGGGGGTGAAGGAGAAAGTAAGAAGATGGAAACATAGAGGCAGATAAAGGAAAGGAGGATATGTAAAAGAGGATGCAGAGAGGGAGGGAGAAGAAGGCAGAAGAAGATAAGAAAATGAAACGCGAAATTGAAGAAAACAAGAGAGAAGGAGAAAAATGATAAACGAGGAGAAGAACGCGAGAGAAGAGAAAAAAAGATAAGCAGACAACACATTCCTCACCAATACCTATCTCCTTCCCACTACCAACCAAACCTCCCATTACTCTCCGTCTCGCTGCACACACGCACGCACACACTCACACACGCGCAGAGAGAGAGAGAGCGAGAGCGAGAGAGAAAGAGAGGGAGGGAGTGAGGGAGGAGGAGAGAGAGAGAGAGAGAGAGAGAGAGAGAGAGAGAGAGAGAGAGAGAGAGAGAGAGAGAGAGAGAGAGAGAGAGAGAGAGAGAGAGAGAGAGAAAAGAAGAATGGAGGGAAAGCAAGAAAGAGAGAGAGAGGAGGGGGAACCAGATAAAATAAGTTTTCCACAATATTCATCTTTTTAGAAGGTAAGAAGGAAATGGGGAGAGAGTGAGAGCGAGAGAGAGAGAGAGAGAGAGAGAGAGAGAGAGAGAGAGAGAGAGAGAGAGAGAGAGAGAGAGAGAGAGAGAGAGAGAGAGAGAGAGAGAAAGCAAGAAACAGAGAGAGAAAGAGAGAAAAAGCAGATAAATTTTCCACAATGTTCTTTTTTTAGGATATTAAGGAAATGGAGAGACATACAGACAGATAGAGAGAGGGGGGTGGAGACAAAGAGAAAGAAAGAGAGAGAGAGAGAGAGAGAGAACGAGAAGCAACGACAACAAGAGAGACAGACAGAGAGAGAGAGGAACAATTCGAAAGCCCATGATTTACGAGGGAACGCAGTGCTCGCCCCACTCGCCAGCCTCAAGCTCTGCCTCGGTTCCTCTCTTCCTTGGGTCTTCGGGCACCTGCTCCCTCGCCCGCTCTCGTGTCTCGCTGGATGATCCCTTGATCTCTGCAACTGCAAGGACTTACGTGCTGCTGCTGGTGTTTGGGGGGATTCTTTGTGTGGGTGGGTGTTTGAGGGCGTGTTTGTCTGTGTGTTTGTGTTTTTTATGTGTATTTTTTACGTGTGTTCAGTATATGTGCGTGTGTGTGTCTGTTTGTGTGGTAGGTGTTTGTGCTGTGTGTATGTGTTTGTGCTGTGTTTGTGTGTTTGTGCTGTGTTTGTGAGTGTGTTTGTAACTGTACATGTCTGAAGGATATGGTAGAGTTTCATGTGCATAAGTTCCTTCTTTTTATCCATTTTTAATACCATTCGGTAAAGCTGTCGTTTATCGCACAATAAAAAGAATATGTAGCCTCGAAATGTCCAACAACAGGACTGAAAATCTGCATATGCATTTATGTAAATTCATGTATATATTTTAATCAAATGTATAATTATATTTATCCTCTTATCAATTATTCCTTTTTCACCCGTCGAACGTGTACTATACCATTTCACACAACATAAAAAAAAGAATTTCAAAAAATCAAAAATGGATATTCGACCGTGGTTGACTGCTATTTCTCTATGGTACAATATCCCTGGAACGTTCACCAATATTTGTTTATTTCAGCGCCAGATTCAGGATTCGGGGTCGTGGGGTTGTGTACCATAGCTGCACAATAGCCTGTGTCGACCGTGAAAAATGGCTATTGGCTATGTTCACCTTCCTTAGAGTAATACCGGGATGGGAAAAAATGTATCTTGGTTTTGTTTCGGATGGGATGTGAAGGGAAGGGGAGGGAGGGGAGGGGGAGAGAGGAAGGTGGGGATAAAGAGGGTTAGAGGGGAGGTAGGGAGAGAGAGAGGGGGGAGAGAGGGAGAGAGAGAGAGAGAGAGAGAAAGAGAGAGAGGGAGAGAGAGAGAGAGAGAGAGAGAGAGAGAGAGAGAGTGAGAGAGAGAGGGAGAGACAGAGAGAGAGAGAGAGAGAGAGACAAACAAACAAAGTGACACACGAGAAAAAGTAAGAGGTAGACAGAAATATAAAAACAAAGGTTAATGGTAAATTAATAAAACAAATAAATGAGAGACAGAGAGAGAGAGGGAGAGAGAGCGTATGTGAAAAATGGAGTGAGGAAGGAGGAGGAGAAGAGAGAGAGAGAGAGCGTGTGTGAAGAACTGATTGAGGCAGGAGGAGTAGGAGAAGGAATAAAAGAGAGAGATCGAAAGAGAATTAAAGAGACTAAAAGAAAGAAAGAAAAAGAAAAAAAAACCCGATGAGCGAGGACGTTCTTCATCCGAACGAGGTCGAATAAGGTCATGCTCACCGCGCCATCAACGTTATTCATGAAGAGAGATTAATTAACCGCGCGGAGCGTCTAACTGCCTTTGCTCGGCTTGCTATAACGAAAAGCCCTTTGCTCTAAATCACGCCCGCAATGCCCAGTAATATAACGCCACTATACGGGTCTTCGATATTACGCCCACAGATCAGGCTAACGAAGGGAACGCCAGAGCCATCTGTAATTCGAAGGCGTAACGAAGTCAGATTCTACGGGTTCGGATCACGCCGGGTCCGAAAGGGTATGTTAAACTTGCTATAAACTATGAAATACTCGCGAGGTTCACGGAAGCGGTTTTGGGGGGATTATAAATCTTTCATTTTGATCCCTATTGCAGTTAGCAAATGAACTGTAAGACATACTAACCGAATAGAGATTGCAAATTTATACGCGCACGGACTTACGACCTTCTCGCATCAATCCGAAGAGGTGAACTTAAGAAAAATAAAAAAAATATATATATAATGTTTTTTTTTAATATATATATAATTTATATATATAATAATATATATTTTATTTGAATAATATATATATATAAAATATATATATAATTTAAATCCGAAGAGGTGAACTTAAGAAAAATAGAAAAAATACATATATAATGTTTTTTAAAATGTATATATATAATTTATATGTATAATAATATATATTATATTTAGATGAAATATATATAAACAATATATATATAATTTAAATCCAAAGAGGTGAACTTAAGAAAAATAGAAAAAATATATATATAATGTTTTTTTTAAATACATATATAATCTATATATAATAATATATATTATATCTAAATAATATATATATAAAAAATATATATATAATTTAAATCCGAAGAGGTGAACTTAAGAAAAATAGAAAAAATATATATATAATGTTTTTTAAAATATATATATATAATTTATATATATAATGATATATATTATATTTAAATAATATATATATACAAAATATATATAATTTAAATCCGAAGAGGTGAACTTAAGAAAAATAGAAAAAAAATATATATAATGTTTTTTAAAATATATATATAATTTATATATATAATAATATATATTTTATTTGAATAATATATATATAAAAATATATATATAATTTAAATCCGAAGAGGTGAACTTAAGAAAAATAGAAAAAATATATATATAATGTTTTTTTAAATATATATATATAATTCATATATATAATAATATATATTATATTTAGATAAAATATATATAAACAATATATATATAATCTAAATCCAAAGAGGTGAACTTAAGAAAAAAATAGAAAAAAATACATATATAAACTCAACGATTACAAATTCTACATCACGCCCAACACAAAATCTGAATCCTCATTCCTCAGCTCTGAACAGACAAAGAGGAACAGCGATTCGTCACTGCTTTGTTCCACGCCACGCAAAAGTGGTTCCATTAGTCCCCCGCACACAATGTACGTCTCAACTCCTGAGGGAGAGATCGTTCAGAGTTTAGGTGTTCTGAGAAGTCCAGGGACGGAGATATCTTTCTTGAGAATTAGTTAACAAACTTGGCAGGATTATCACCGACTGGTTGCAGACTGTGATGTAGTCAAACACGCACAGACATGTACGCATACAGACGCCACCCATACATGCATACACATACACGCGCGCATACACACACACACACAAATACACATACACACACACACTTATATGTAGATAGATAGATAGATAGATAGATAGATAGATAGATAGACAGATAGATAGATAGATAGATAGATAGATAGATAGATAGATAGATAGATAGATAGATAGATAGATAGATAGATAGATAGATAGATAGATAAATAGATAGATAGATAGATAGATAGATAGATAGACAGATTGATAGATAGATAGATAGATTGATTGATTGATTGATTGATAGATATGCTATTCGATACAAACTGCTTCCTTTTCGAATCTATTGCATCTGAATCTCCTTATTTTTTTTATTTTCTGATCCATTAGACCATTCGTATTCAAAAGATATTCCTTGTCATAAATAGATATACTTTTTATCCAATTCATTTGTCAAGAAATTTATTCATGCACAATAAACACGAAACAGCTTTGATCTCGACTAAAGATTTTATATCAAATTTATTGCATATATTCGGGTGAATTATTATGAACATATTTTGTTTATATATATTTTTTTTTTTTCTCGATGAAATGTTGTTTAGTTAGGAATGAATTAGATTAATTCATAAATATATATATTTTTTTCTGATTACATCTCCTGTAAATTGCATGTCTGTTTACTTTATCTGTTTCTATCATTTTATCATTTCTTGATATATCATTTTCATTAAGAGGTACATAGTTATGATGATTAGCAATATCAACATTTTCATTATCGTTATCCTTGCCTGAATCATCATTATCATTATTCATTATGATAAGCAGGAGTTATTGCTGCATCGTTGTCATTCCCTTATCATTCCTATCATCAATGTTAATGATAGTATTAGGTATTATTATTACCATTATTATTATTATCATCAAAATTGTCATCATTATTATTAATATTATCATTTTCATAATCATTGTTATTATCATCATTATTATTGTTATCATTATTATTGTTATTATCATTAATGCTGATGCTAATAATAATAATGATAATAATAATGATAATAATGATGATGATAATGATAAAAATGATAATAATAATAATGATAATAATAATAATAATAATGATAATAATAATTATGATAATAATGATAATGATAATAATAATAATAATAATAATAATAATAATAATAATAATAATAATAATAATAATAATAATAATAATAATAATAATAATAATAATAATAATGATAATAATAATGATGATGATGATAATGATAATAATGATAATAATGATAATAATAATAACAATAATAATAATAATAATAAAGATGATGATAATAATAATGATAATAATAATAATAATGATGATGATAATAATAATAATAATGATAATAATAATAATAATAATAATAATAATAATAATAATAATAATAATAATAATAATAATAATAATAATAACAATAATAATAATAATAATAATGATAGTAATAATAATAATAATAATAATAATAATAATAATAATAATAATAATATTAATGATAATAATAATAATAATAATAATAATATTAAAACAAAATACTAAAGAGAATTCAATATTTGCATCCGTCAAACTCTTGTGTTTATTTTTAATGTTTCTTTTTTTTAATTTATAGTGAAAAAAGGGGAAGATATATGGTCCGATGAAATGACTGCATAGGAGAGGGAAGGATGGTGGAATGAAGGAGGGAGATGGATGAAAAGGGAGATGAATGGAGAGAAGAAGGGGTGAAGTGGAAGAGAGGGAGAGACAGTGAAAGGGAGAGAGAGAGGGTGAGAGAAAAAGCGAGTGAGAAAGAGAGAGAGATAGACAGAGACAGACAGACAGACAGAGACAGAGACAGAGAGAGAGACAGGGGGAAAGGGAGAGAAGAAGAGACATGAGAGAAAAAGCGAAAGAGAGAGAAAGATACACACAGACAAACAAACAGAGAAAAAATACCGACACAGTGAGAAAAACAGACAAAAAGACACAGACATACGAATAAACAAAATGACAGGCAAACGGAGAGACAAGGAACCAACAGAACGAATGACAGGGAAAATGACACACGCAAGGAAAGGGATAATAAGAGAGCACGTGAAAGAGACGAGTTAAGGACAGACTGGCAGAGTTTGAAAATAGAGTTGGGTCTGTTATGAAGACACGAAAGGAAAAGAAACAAATGAATGTAAAAGTAAGAAAAAAAAGAAAAGAGATAAATTAATAACAAAAAGTAAAAAAGAAATCAAAAGAGATAAATAATAGGAATGATAAAACGCAATACTAAATAATATTTTAAAAAATCAAGAACAAACAAAAAAAAACACAAACAAAAAAAATGGAGAAATAGATAAAATAAAAAAAGAAAGAAAGAAATAGAGAAAATAAGAAAAGAAAGAAAGAAATAGAGAAATAGAGAAAATAAAAAAGAAAGAAATAGAGAAATAGAAAAAAAAAAGAAATAGAGAAACAGAGAAAATAACAAAAGAAAGAAAGAAATAGAGAAAATAACAAAAGCAAATTGAGAAAAATAAATGAATCAAAAAATAGAGAAATAGAAAAAAATAGCAAAAGCAAATAGAGAAAATAAATTAATAAAGAAATAGAGAAATAGAAACAAAAATAACAAAAGCAAAACACATGAACTTCTTATTACTGGCAAACGACTTTTCGTCTTCACTTTCCAGGTTTGCTTTTCACTTACCATTTTTACGGCTTTTTTTACTGCCGTTCGTTCATTTTCTCTTCCTCTCCGCTTCTCTCTTTCTTTCTATCTGTTTTCTATTTCTCTCTGTCTCTCTGTGTCACATTTTCTGTCTCTTTTTCCATCTTTGTTTTCTATCTCTCTGTCTTTCTGTGTCTCATTTTTCTTACGCTTTTCTCTCTTTTTCTATCTTTGTTTTCTATCTCTCTTTCTTTCTGTCTCATTTTTCTTACGTTTTTCTCTCTTTTTCTATCTTTGTTTTCTGTCTCTCTTTCTTTCTGTGTCTCATTTTTCTTCCGTTTTTCTCTCTTTTCCCATCTTTGTTTTCTGTCTTTCTGTGTCTCATTTTTTCCTCCGTTTCTTTCTCTTTTTCTATCTTTATTTTCCATCTCTCTGTCTTTCTGTGTTTCATTTACCTACTTCATTATTAGCCTATCTATCTACCTACCTATCTATCTGTCTCTTTATATCAATATGTGCTTTTCTGTCTCAATGCCGATCTATTTATCTATTTATTGTCTGTCTATCTGCCTATCATCCTGTTATTCGACCTATCTATCTTGCTATAGATCACAAACTATATCATATATATCTATCTATACATTTTTGTCCATGTGACTAGCTGCTTATCTTTCAGTTTGTCTATCGACCTATCTATGGATACATTCATCTCACAAACTGTACCTGTCTATGAATATCCATCTAGATAGATAGATAGCTAAGTAAACAGATAGATAGATAGATAAAAAATAAATAAATAGATAGATACGGCGATAGAGAAATTACTAAATAGATAGATAGCAAACCCTGTCTGTACACACACACACACACACATATATATATATATATATATATATATATATATATATATATATATATATATATATATATATATATATATATATATATATATATATATATATATATATACATGTATGTATGTATGTATGTATGTATGTATATACATATATATATTCATACTCTCTCTCTCTCTCTCTCTCTCTCTCTCTCTTTCTCTCTCTCTCTCTCTCTCTCTCTCTCTCTCTCTCTCTCTCTCTCTCTCTCTCTCTCTCTCTCTCTCTCTCTCTCTCTTTTTCTCTCTATCTCTCTCTCTCTGTTTCCCTCTCTCTATCTATCTCTCCTTCTCTCTTTCTCTTTCCCTCTCTCTGATATTTTCCCAACAGAAGCAACGCCAGACAATTACGTTCCCACAAACCCAGAATGAGACCACTTGGACGTCCGAATAGATATGTTCATCTCAAAAAATGCTGATCCTGGAACGAAAAAAAAACAGTCTCTCTCCCTTTAATGCATTCGTTTAGTGTGTCAGGCAATGCTTGGAGGGTCTAACTTAGCGTTAATGTCAGTCCTTTGGAAATTATTTTGCAATTCTCTCTTTCCCTCTAGACGTGCGTGGCGCTATCGGAATTTTTTTTTTTTTTTCTGTGCAGGATTTCTTTAAAGATATTTTTTGGGAAGGGATTCTTTGACTTTTCTTTTCGGGGTTTTCGGGTTTTGTGAGATAGGGGGTATCTTATCTAAAACAAAGAAGAGAGAAAAGAAAGAATAAAAAGATAGAGAAAGAAAATATATTCATCAACAATCATAATTTCTTTTTCTTTTTTTTTTTTTGATCACCAATGAAAATAAATAAAAATAATAATGATAATAATAAAGATAATAATAGTGTTAATAATAATAATAATAATAATAATAATAATAATAATAATGATAATAATAATAATAATAATAATAATGATAATAATAATAATAATGATAATAATAATAATAATAATAATAATAATAACAATTAACAAAATAAAATACACAAATAAGATAAAACAGAAAATAGAGTATTTAAAAATTATAATAACGAATCCCCCCCAAAATAAGGAAAAAAAAATCCCCGAATACCAAGAGATTCTCCGAGGAATGGAAGAGAGGTAGTGAAACCGTCGGCGTCGCCCGTAGACTTCAGCAGCTTTCTCCTCACGGTCTCCTCTCGGCACGCGGCTCACACACACCTCACGAGGGCGCCGCTGACAGTAATGGGTCATGATCCTTATGAAAACCATTGTAAAGCTCTTTCTAGACACGCGCTCCCGCTGCAGGATATGTTTCCAAATGGTGTTTTTATGCATGAGATGTACTTCTTTCGTGTCGTTGGCTGGAGCTTTTTTTTTGTCTGTCTGTCTACGTGTCTTTTTGTTTTGTTTTGTTTTGTCTTACGCTTTATTTTTGTTCACTTTTTTCCGTTTGTTTTCTTCTTTCTCTTTCGATTTTTCTATATTTGTTTATTTTCTTTTGTTCTCTTTGCTTCGCTTTCTTTATTTCTTTGTTTCACTCTCTCGCTTTCTCTCTCTATCTTTCGCTCTCTCTCTCTCTCTCTCTCTCTCTCTCTCTCTCTCTCTCTCTCTCTCTCTCTCTCTCTCTCTCTCTCTCTCTCTCTCTCTCTCTCTCTCTCTCTCTCTCTCTCTCTCTCATTCTCTCTCTCTCTCATTCTCTCTCTCTCTCTCTCTCTCTCTCTCTCTCTCTCTCTCTCTCTCTCTCTCTCTCTCTTTCCTTCTCTCTCTCTCTCTCTCCTTCTCTCCCTCTCTCTTTTTTTCTTTCTCTCTCGTAGAACTAGTGAGAATTAGACAAACAGAGTAAATATGGGAAAGAGAAAGAGAGAGAATAATACACAGGCACTAACCTTCTGAATACCTTGGGATATTTTCAGAGCATCTGCACGTTTTCAGTCCGCGTTGAGGCCATTCATGAAAGTTTCAGCAACTCCAAGATGAAAGGTGAGACAGGAAAAGAGAGAGAGAGAAAGAGAGAGAGGGAGGGGAGTGGGGTGTGAAAGGAGAGGAGATGAATAAGGAATAGGAAGAGAGGAGGGAGGAGAACACACACACACACACACAGAGGAGAGAGAACACACATACAGGGACAGAGAGAGAGAGAGAGAGAGAGTAATAAAGAAAGAAACAGATAGACAGACAGCCAACCAAACAAAGAAAGGGCCAGAAACGAAAACAAAGCGCTACGAAGGAAAAAAAAAGAAGAAAAAAAGAAAACCACCAACACACCCTCCAACCAGAATTCTCCCACCTCGAGGATTCCACTCCCTTGTGTATTAATCCGACCCCGCCAAAGCCACTTCCTCCTCAGAGCCTTGTTACGGTTTCTAACAGGTTTGTGTTGAACAATGGCCCTTCTGAGCAGCCAGCGTCCGCCCTGGGGTATGGCGCATCTATAGCCAATCTCCCTAACATCAAGGCATAATTTGGAGGTCCTCTCTCGGCTTCCATTAAGTCCCCCGCTATAATTGTGAGAGCTCGGGGACGGAAGGGAGAGAGAGGAACGCGAGGAGGGAGGAGGGAGGAGGAGAGGGGATGAGAGGGAAGGAGAGGAGGGAAGGAAGGGGAGGAGGGAGGAAGAGGGAGAAGGAAGGGGATGAGAGGGAAGGAGAGGGGATGAGAGGGAAGGAAGGGGAAGAGGGAGAAGAAGAGGGGATGAGAGGGAAGGAGAGGAGGGAAGGAATGGGAAGAGGGATAAGGAGGAGGATGAAAGGGAATAAGAGGAGGGAAGGAATAGGAGGAGGGAGGAAGAGGGAGAAGGAGAGGGGATGAGAGGGAAGGAGAGGAGGGAAGGAATGGGAAGAGGGAGGAGGGATAAAAGGAATAGGAGGGAAGGAATGGGAGGAGGAAGAGGGAGAAGGAGAGGGGATGAGAGGGAAGGAGAGGGAGGGAAGGAATGGGAGGAGGGATAAGGAGGAGGATGAAAGGGAATAAGAGGAGGGAAGGAATAGGAGGATGGAGGAGGGAGAAGGAGGGGACAGAGGAAGGACAGGAGGGAAGGAATGGGAGAGAGGGAGGAGGAAGGGGGATAAAAGGGAAGGAGAAGAGGAATGGGAAGGAGGGAGGAAGTAGAAGGAGGGGGATGAAAGGGAAGGAGGGGAGGGAAGGAATAGGAGGAAGGTGAAGGAAAGAGAGGGCAAGGAAGTAAGGGTGGGAGAGAAGGACAGGAATGAGGGGAGGGAGAATGAGAGAAGAGAGAAGGAAGGGGACGTGGAGAGGAATGGGCCGGCGAATGAGAGGAGAAAAAGAAAGGGGAGATGGAGAGGAATGAGAAGAGGGGGTAGGAAGTTGGGCGAGCGAAAAGGAGAGGAATGGGAAGAGGGAGAAGGAGAGAAGAGAGAAGGAAGGGAGAGATGGAGAGGAATGGGAGAAATGACAAGGGATAGGAGGAGGGGAGGAAAATCGGTAGGGCTGAGAGAGGAGGGAAGAAGGGACAGGGAGATGATAGAACAAGGAGAGAAGGAGAGGAATGGGAGGAAGGAGAAGGAGTATGGAGAATATGAGAGAAGAAGGGGCTGGGAGGGATAGGAAAAGGAGAGGAAGGGAAAGGGAAGAGGAGGGGGATATAAACAGGGGAGGAAGGGCAGAGACAGAGGGAGGGGAAGGAGAAAGACGAGGGAGTGAAGGAAAAGCAGGAGAGGAGGAGGGAACGATA
>NC_091562.1:41407007-41409507 GCF_042767895.1 Penaeus vannamei
GGAGGGAGAAAGGGAGAAGAGAGAGAGAGAGAGAGAAGTGGAGGGGGGACAGTGGAAGGGGAAAAAAGGGAAAGAGAAATTTCTAGAAATATGAGGGAAGAAGTGGAGGGGGGAGGGAGAATAAGGGAGAGGGGAGGGTGAGAGAAGGACGGAAGGAGAAAGGAAGAAAGAGAGAGAGAGAGAGACGGGAGTTGAAAAAGAGAGACAGAAAAAAACAGATAAACAGGCAGAAAGAAAGACAGGCAAGCAGACAGTCAGACTAGGAAGAAGAGAGAAAGACAGACAAAACAGAACCAAACAAGTGCATACAGACCAAAGAGGGGAGAAGAAAGAATGAAAGAGAAGAAAAGATGAAGAAAAGAGAAGAACTAGACAACACAAGTACAAAACAAAGAGGGAGAAGAAAGAGAAAGAGAGAAAAAGATGAAGGAAAGAGAAGAACCAGACAAACATACAAACAAAGAAGGAGAAGAAAGAAAGAAAAAGAGAGAAAAGTTGAAGGAAAGAGAAGAACCAGACAAAGAGGGAGAAGAAAGAAAAAAGAGAGAAAAGATGAAGGAAAGAGAAGAACCAGACAAACATACAAACAAAGAGGGAGAAGAAAGAAAGGGAGAGAAAATATGAAGGGAAGAGAAGAACCAGACAATCATACAAACAAAGAGGGAGAAGAGAGAAAAGATGAAGGAAAGAGAACCAAACAAAAAGGGATAAGAAAGAAAACAGAGAGAAAAAGATGAAGGAAAGAGAAGAACCAGACAAACATACAAAGTGGAAGAAGAGAAAAAAAAGAAAAAAAAAGATGAAGGAAAGAGAAGAACCAGACAAACATACAAAGAGGAAGAAGAAAGAAAAAAGAGAGAAAATATGAAGAAAAGAGAAGAACCAGACAAACATACAAAGAGGGATAAGAAAGAAAAAGAGAGAAAAGATGAAGGAAAGAGAAGAACCAGACAAACATACAAAGAGGAAGAAGAGAAAAAAAAGATGAAGGAAAGAGAAGAACCAGACAAACATACAAAGAGGAAGAAGAGAAAGAAAAAAGAGAGAAAAGATGAAGAAAAGAGACCGAAGGAAAACCCGAAATTCTATTTGTTGCGAGGCACTGGAGCAACATGGAATATGACAGCGACGCACAATATAGAATCAAGAAGCCGCCCAGGTTGCCGTTGCGGTTAAGAACTTATAGCTACGTCGCTTGCAATTGATTTCTCGATTTATCTGACGTTGTGCGATCCCCCCCCCCCTCCTTCCCCTACCCCCTTCCTCCTCTCACTCTCCTTCTTTCCCCTACCCCCTTCCTCTTCTCACTCTCCCCCTTCCCTTACCCTTTTTCATTTCTTTTCTTACTTTTTCCCCTTCCCCTTTCCCCCTCTCATTCTTATATTCTCCCTTCCCCCTTCTTCCCTTCCGCATTCCCACCTCTCATTTTCTGCCTTCACCTCACCCGTCCCCTTCCCCCTTCCCTTTCCCCTCCCCTCTTCTATCCTCTCACTTTTCTCCTTTTCACCTATCCTATCTTCCATTCCGCCTCTCAATTCCCCCCTTCCCCTACCCTCTTCCATTCCTTTTTCTTACTTTCCCTATTCCCCTTATACCTCCCTCCTCCCCTTCCCCATTTCCATTCTCACTCTCCCCACCTCTCTTCCTCCTCTCACATTCTCCCTCCCCGTCCCCTTTCCCCTACCCTCTTTCATTACTTTTCTTACTTTCTCCATTTCCCTTACTCTTCCCTCCACCCCCTTTCCCATTTCCATTCTCACTTTCTCCCTTCCCCTTCCCCCTTCCCACTTTCCCCTCTTACTGCTCACTCTCTCTCCCTTCCCCTTCCCCTTCCCCTCCCCACTTCATCCTCTCACTTTCTCCCTTCCCCTCCCCCTTCCCCCTCTCATTTTCACCTTTCCCCTTCCCCCTTCCTCTCCCCCCATTTGGTTCTCTAACTCTGGAAGAAAAGACATCAAGGGTGAGAGAGAGTGAGAGAGAAAGAGGAAGAGAGAGAAAGAGAGAAAGAGGCAGACAAAGAGAGAAAGAGAGACTGAGAGAGAGAGAGAGAGAGAATGTGAGAGAGAGAGAGGGGGGAGAGAGAGAAAGAGAGATGGGGAGAGAGAGAGAGAGAAAGAGA
Organism: Penaeus vannamei; assembly: GCF_042767895.1. Lineage (NCBI taxonomy): Eukaryota > Metazoa > Arthropoda > Malacostraca > Decapoda > Penaeidae > Penaeus > Penaeus vannamei. The sequence goes on from NC_091562.1 coordinate 41,409,127, forward strand.
AAGAGAGACAGACAGACAGACAGAGACAGACAGACATAAAGAGAGAAAGAGAGAGAGAGAGAGAGAAATAGACACGGGTGCATTAGTACGCGTGCCTACATGCCTGTGTCTGCACATTTTTAAACTCGTGCTCTCCAAGAGAACCTCTGTTGGAGGGTATCAAACGCATGGCCGACTCCCTTTCCTCGGAAAAGAGGTCCTGCACGTATTAAATTCCTCTAGTCAACTACACAAAGCCATATTTCAGATTTTAAAAGAGGTTCTCTAAATGTTTGCAGTCATTTTTCCAAAAGCTTTCGTGAATGCAAGCTAAAGTATGTGTATGTGTATTTTCAAGTTACATTAGAATGTGTAACGAAACGTTAAAAAATAGAGGTCGAC
>NC_091562.1:41412007-41419507 GCF_042767895.1 Penaeus vannamei
CTCCCTCCCTCAGTCATCTCTGTCATCTCTCTCCTCCTCCCTCCCTCAGTCATCTCTCTCATCTCTCTCCTCCTCCCTCCCTCAGTCATCTCTCTCATCTCTCTCCTCTCCTCCCTCCCTCAGTCATCTCTACTCTCACCTCTCTCCCTCCTCACTCCTCCCTCAGTCATCTCTCTCATCTCACTCCTCCTCCCTCCCTCAGTCATCTCTCTTCATCTCTCTCCTCCTCCCTCCCTCAGTCATCTCTCTCATCTCTCTCCTCCTCTCCCTCCCTCAGTCATCTCTTCCTCATCCTCTCTCTCTCCTCCCTCCCTCAGTCATCTCTCACATCTCTCTCCCTCCTCCCTCCCTCAGTCATCTCTCCTCATCTCTCCTCCTCCTCTCCCTCCCTCAGTCATCTCTCTCATCTCTCTCCTCCTCCCTCCCTCAAGTCATCTCTCTCACCCTCTCTCCTCCTCCCTCCCTCAGTCATCTCTCTCATCTCACTCTCTCCTCCCTCCCTCAGTCATCTCTCTCAACTCTCTCTCCTCCTCCCCTCCCTCAGTCATCTCTCTCATCTCTCTCCTCCTCCCTCCCTCAGTCATCTCTCTCATCTCACTCCTCCTCCCTCCCTCAGTCATCTCTCTCATCTCTCTCCTCCTCCCTCCCTCAGTCATCTCTCTCATCTCTCTCCTCCTCCCTCCCTCAGTCATCTCTCTCATCTCACTCCTCCTCCCTCCCTCAGTCATCTCTCTCATCTCTCTCCTCCTCCCTCCCTCAGTCATCTCTGTCATCTCTCTCCTCCTCCCTCCCTCAGTCATCTCTCTCATCTCTCTCTCCTCCTCCCTCCCTCAGTCATCTCTCTCATCTCTCTCCTCCTCCCCTCCCTCAGTCATCTCTCTCATCTCTCTCCCTCCTCCTCCCCTCAGTCATCTCTCTCATCTCACTCCCCTCCTCCCTCCCTCAGTCATCTCTCTCATCTCTCTCCTCCTCCCTCCTCAGTCATCTCCTGTCATCTCTCTCCTCCCTCCCTCCCTCAGTCATCTCTCTCATCTCTCTCCTCCCTCCCTCCCTCAGTCATCTCTCTCACCCCCTCTCTCTCCCTCCTCCCTCCCTCAGTCATCTCTCTCATCTCACTCCTCCTCCCTCCCTCAGTCATCTCTCTCATCTCTTCTTCCTCCTCCTCCCTCCCTCAGTCATCTCTCTCATCTCACTCCTCCTCCCTCCCTCAGGTCATCTCCTCTCTATCTCACTCCTCCTCCCTCCCTCAGTCATCTCTCTCATCTCACTCCTCCTCCCTCCCCTCAGTCATCTCTCTCATCTCTCTCCTCCTCCCTCCCTCAGTCATCTCTGTCATTATCTCTCTCCTCCTCCCTCAGTCATCTCTATCTTCCTCCTCCTCCTCAGTCATCTCTCTCATCTCTCTCCTCCTCCCTCCCTCAGTCATCTCTCTCACTCTCTCTCACTCCTCCCTCCCTCAGTCATCTCTGCCTCTCTCCTCCTCCCTCCCTCAAAGTCCAGCCTCTCTCTCTCATCTCACTCCTCCTCCCTCCCTCAGTCATCTCTCTCATCTCTCTCCTCCTCCCTCCCTCAGTCATCTCTGTCATCTCTCTCCTCCTCCCCTCCCTCAGTCATCTCTCTCATCTCTCTCCTCCTCCACTCCCTCAGTGATCATCTCTCTCACCTCTCTCCTCCTCCCTCCCTCAGTCATCTCTCTCATCTCACTCCCTCCTCCCTCCCTCAAGTCATCTCTCTCATCCTCTCTCCTCCTCCCTCCCTCAGTCATCTCTCTCATCTCTCTCCTCCTCCCTCCCCTCAGTCATCTCTCATTCACCTCTCTCCTCCTCCCTCCCTCCTCCTCCCTCCCTCAGTCATCTCTCTCATCTCTCTCCTCCTCCCTCCCTCAGTCATCTCTCTCACCTCTCTCCTCCTCCCTCCTCCCTCAGTCATCTCTCTCATCTCACTCCTCCTCCCTCCCTCAGTCATCTCTCTCATCTCTCTCCCTCCTCCCTCCCTCAGTCATCTCTCTCATCTCTCTCCCTCCTCCCTCCCTCAGTCATCTCTCTCATCTCTCTCCTCCTCCCTCCCTCAGGTCATCTCTCTCATCTCTCTCCTCCTCCCTCCCTCAGTCATCTCTCTCATCTCTCCTCCTCCCTCCCTCCCTCAGTCATCTCTCTCATCTCTCTCCTCCTCCCTCCCTCAGTCATCTCTCTCCCATCTCCTCTCCTCTCCTCCCTCCCTCAGTCATCTCTCTCATCTCTCTCCCCTCCTCCCTCTCCTCAGTCATCATCTCTCACCTCTCTCCTCCTCCCTCCCTCAGTCATCTCTCTCATCTCTCCTCCTCCTCCCTCCCTCAGTCATCTCTCCTCATCTCTCTCCTCCTCCCTCCCCTCAGTCATCTCTCTCATCTCTCTCCCTCCTCCCTCCACTCAGTCATCTCTCTCCATCTCTCTCCTCTCCTCCTCAACACTTCCCTCAGTCATCATCTCTCATTCTCTCTCCTCCTCCCTCCCTCCCCACAGTCATCTCTCTCATCTCCTCTCTCCTCCTCCTCAGTCATCTCTCTCATCTCTCTCCTCCTCCCTCCCTCAGTCATCTCTCTCATCTCTCTCCTCCTCCCTCCCTCAGTCATCTCTCTCATCTCTCTCCTCCTCCCTCCCTCAGTCATCTCTCTCATCTCTCTCCTCCTCCCTCCCTCAGTCATCTCTCTCATCTCTCTCCTCCTCCCTCCCTCAGTCATCTCTCTCATCTCTCTCCTCCTCCCTCCCTCAGTCATCTCTCTCATCTCTCTCCTCCTCCCTCCCTCAGTCATCTCTCTCACCTCTCTCCTCCTCCCTCCCTCAGTCATCTCTCTCATCTCTCTCCTCCTCCCTCCCTCAGTCATCTCTCTCATCTCTCTCCTCCGTCGTTTCCAAGGCGCATTTGTAGCCGCGAGACATTAAAAATGGGAGTTCCGAGCCTGGAGGATTCCGTGGTTTGAGACGCGTAAGAATTTCTACAGAAGGAAGGAAAAATGGTTGACCTTGCAAAGCAGATGGTGGATGATCTCGCCGACGTGGTGTTATTTTTTACTTTATTTTGTTCGTGGTGTTGGTGGTGGTATGTGGTGGTGGTGGTGGTGGTGGTGATGGTGGTATGTGGTGGTGGTGGCGGTGGTGATGTTGGGAGTGGTATGTGGTGGTGGTGGTGGTGGTATGTGGTGGTCGTGGTGGTGGTATGTGGTGGTGGTGGTGGGAGTGGGAGTGGTTATGGTGGTGGTGGTGGTATGTGTGGTGATGTTGGTGATGGTGATGGTGGTGGTGGTGGTGGGAGTGGTAATGGTGGTGGTATGTGGTGGTGGTGGGAATGGTAATGGCGATGGTGATGGTGGTAATGGTGGTGGTTATGGTGGTGGTGGTGGTATGTGTGGTGGTGTTGGTAGTGATGATGGTATGTGGTGGTGTTAGTAGTGGTACTGGCGGTGGTGGTTGTAATGGCGATGGTGATGGTGGTAATGGTGGCGGTGATGGTGGTGGTGGTGGTGATGATGATGGTGTTGGTATGTGGTGGTGATGGTGGTGGTGATGGTGATGGTGGTGGTGGTGATGGTGGTATGTGGCGGTGGTGATGTTGGGAGTGGTATGTGGTGGTGATGGTAGTGGTGGTGATGGTGGTGATGATGATGGTGGTGGTGGTGGTGAAATGAACACATTACGGACAATTTCATAAAGACAGATACTCTTGTTCTCTAAAAGGTACATTCAGATATACCTTTTCATTTTCTACAGAAGGTACGCGTGTACATGTAAGATTGCACACACACATAAGCACACATCACTTACCTTAATGTAGGAATAGGAAGCGAGGACGAGAGAGAGAGAGGGAGAGAGAGAGAGAGAGAAAGAGAGAGAGAGAGAGAGAGAGAGAGAGAGAGATAGATAGAGAGAGAGAGAGAGAGAGAGAGAGAGAGAGAGAGAGAGAGAGAGAGAGAGAAAGAAAGGAAAGAAAGAAAGGGAGGGAGAGAGAGAGAGAGAGAGAGAGAGAGAGAGAGAGAGAGAGAGAGAGAGAGAGAGAGAGAGAGAGAGAGAGAGAGAGAGAGAGAGAGAGAGAGAGAGAGAGAGAGAGAGAAGAGAGAAAGAGAAGGGAGAGGGAGGAAGAAAGAAGAGAGAGAGAGATAAGGAAGGAGAGGGAGAGAGAGGGAAAGAGAGAAAGACAAACAAGAAGACAGACAGAGAGACGAACAGAAAAACCGAAAGTAGAAAGAAACAGAAAGAAAAGAGGATTAAGAAAGCAAGAGGGCGAGAGAAAAAATAATAATAAAACAAGGAGAGAAAGACCAGGATAATAAGAAAACACGTAAAAGACCTTTATGCTTTAGCCTTCTGTAAACATGGAAAATAAAACGAAAAAGCAACATTTTCTTTTTCATTTTCCTCACCTGTTTCATCTTCAACTTCTCTCCTTCTTTCTCGTCTTTCGTTTATCATTACATGATTTTTATTTGTAACTGCTCATTGTCGTGATTATCAACATCATTATTATTATCTTCATTATTAGCATTATTATCTTATTATTATTATCATTATTATTATTATTATTATTATTATCTTATTGTTATTATTATCATCATTATTATTATCATTAGTCTATTGTTATTGTTGTTATCATTATTATTATCATAATTGTTGATATGATAATTATTATGATTATTGTTATCTTTATCATTATTGTTACTGTTACTGTTATTGTTACTGTTATTATTATCATTACTATCATCATATTAATAATCATTATCATTGTCATTACTATTATAATTATTATCATTATTATTATTGTTATCATTTTTATTAGTATTAGTATTATAGCTATTATCATAATTATTACTATCGTTATTTTTTTTTCTTTTCTTTTCGTTTTTTTAACCACACATGAACAATAAACACGATCCTTTTTTTTCTTCATTTTTTCAGTCTCTCAGGCCAACCACGTGGCGTGCAGAGCAAACATGAACTAGACATGTTCTACAATCGAATAAAGTTTAAAACCCGTGCATAGTTTTAGGCCAATGAAAAAAGTTTGGCCCAGCAGAAAGTTCGATTACACTTTTAAACAAGGTCTTGAAACGAAGGAATATATATATATATGTATATATATATATATATATATATATATATATATATATATATATATATATATATATATATATATATATATATATATATATATATATATATATATATATATATATATATATATATATATATATATATATATATATATATATATATATATATATATATGCATATATTGATCATTCCTTAGATTGTTGTTATAGTTTTTATTCTAAGATTAAGATAGAGGTATCAAGAGTTAATGGAGAGGTAAATTTTTGTGTAATCTTTTCGTCCATTATGAGGTGTAAGGTAATATTATTTTTTCTATATATTTTAAATCTTATTTTGCTGAAATCTCTGTGTTTATTTGTCTGTATGCCTGTCAGTCTGCTCGTATATGTGTCTGCTCATTTAGCTGTTTATCTACCTTCGGGACAGATAGAAGAGAAAATATATTTTGTTTGGTCTTCTAGTTGACTCAAATGATAAAGAAAAAAAGAGAGAATAGACGTGAGAGTGAGAGAGAGAGAGACGGAGGGAGAAAGAGAGTGAGAGAGAGAAAGAAAAAGAGAAAGGGGGAGAGAGAAAGCAAGTGTGTGTAAGAAAGAGAGACAGACAGACATAGAGAAGAGAAAGATCAACAGATAACAATAAGATATACATAGACATACATATGTATATACGTATAGACAGACAGCCATAGAAGACAAAACAAAAGAGAAAGGAGAGAAAGAAAAAGAGAAAGGGAGAGAGAGAAAGCAAATGTATGTAATGTATATATGTATAGAGAGACAGCCATAAAAGACGAAACAAAAGAGAAAGGAGAGAAATAAAGAAGAGAAAGGGAGAGAGAGAAAGCAAGTGTATGTAATGTATATACGTATAGACAGACAACCATAAAACACGAAACAAAAGAAAGAATAAAACATACAATCGGATCCTAACACAGGCGATCGAATCCCCCCTCCTCTTCCTCCTAGACCCAACTCTCCTTATTCTCTCTCTCTTTCATTTCCCTTATTGAATCGCAGTCCCCATCTTCGTCACATCTTCAAGACGATCCCGAACTTCCTTCCTCAGACCTTCCCCGAGAGCTGACCATACCGGAGAGACTAATTAACCTCGTGCTAATGAGGTGTCGAGAACATGTGTGATTTATGTGATCGTTAACATGATAGACTTTGGAGAGAAGGTCTTGATGCGTCGTTTGTGGGTCGGATTAATGTGTCTGTCGCTGATGTTGTGGTGTGTGTGTCTGTGTGTCTGTGTCTGTGGCTTTGAGTTGAGGTTTTGGTAAGTGTCTGTCTGTGGTTGTGTGTCTGTGTCTGTGTCTGACTCTATTTTTGTATATTTTGTGTATTTTTGGATATGCTGTATATTTTTGGGTATATTTTTGTGCACCATTTTTTGTAAAATTTCATATTACTTTTGTATTTTGTGTATTTTTGGATATTGTGTTTTTTGTTGTTGTTTTTTGTATATTTTTGTATACTATTTTTGTGTATGATTATTATATTTTTGCTATATTCTTTGTACACTATTCTTATATAATTTTGCATATTATTTTCATATATTCTTATATACTATTTTTATATATTTTGTCTATTTCTAATGAGTATTTTTTCTTATATTTTGTACAGCATACATTTATCTTATATTTCTTCATTCTCGTATGTGTCTCCCTTCTTCTATATACATCCACGTCGTTTATTCCCTATCTATCTGTCTTTGTCTCACTCTTTATTACTAATTCCCAATCTCTCCTTCTTTATCGCTCGTCTCTCTGTCTCTATCCCTCTTTCCTCTCCCACTTCCACTTTCTCTCCACTTTTAAATCGCTCTCTTTGCATCGAAACACAATACTGCTAATGATATTATGTTTCTGTGCACTAAGGGTGTCAATTGTTTGGGTATGATAATGCTATTGGAGTCCCATTGTTGTCCCGTTCTTTGACATCAATAGAATCAGCATATTAACAAGCAATGATCGCGGTAGCAAATATGCTTAATGCCTTTAGTATAATCAACACGCACACGGGAGGAAATGCAGACACGCGCACGCTCGTACACACACGCACATGCAAACACAAAGACGCTACTCAATGGCAATTGCAAGTCTCATTGTGATGTTAATTGGCAATATTTCGTCGGAAAAAAGGCCTTTTCATGGCAAATGTTTTCACTTGTTTTTGTTTTCTTTTGTTTTCTCTATTGCTTTTGTTTTCTTTCTTTTGTTTTCTTTTCTTTTCTCTCTCTCTCTTTCAATCTCTTTCTTCTTCTTTTTCTTTTCTTTCTTTCTCTCTTTCATTTTATTTCTTTTTTTCTTTTCTTTCTTTCTCTCTTTCATTTTCTTTCATTTTTTTATCCTTTTCTTTCTCTCTTTCATTTTCTTGCTTCTTTTTGCTTTTCTTTCTTTCTCTTCTTCTTT